>NC_090923.1:1516884871-1517190605 GCF_040938575.1 Ambystoma mexicanum
TACCAAACCTGAGATCCTTCCTATAACATGAGATGTGTATCCAACTCCTTCCCATTCCAAACCTGAGACCCTTCCTATAGCCTGAGATGTGATATCTCAATGCTTCTAATACCAAACCTGAGATCCTTCCTATGACATGAGATGTGATATCCAATTCCTTCCCATTCCAAACCTGAGACCCTTCCTATAGCATGAGATGTGATATCTCAATGCTTCTAATACCAAACCTGAGATCCTTCCTATAACATGAGATGTGATATCCAAATCCTTCCCCTTCCAAACCAGAGACCCTCCCTTTAGCATGAGATGTGATATCCAACTCCTTCCCATTCCAATCCTGAGACCCTTCTGATAGCATGAGATGTGATATTCAATGCCTCTAATACCAAACCTGAGATCCTACCTCTAACATGAAATGTGATATCCAACTCCTTCCCTTTCCAAACGTGAGAGCCTCCCTATAGCATGAGATGGGATATTCAAGTCCTTCCCATTCCAATCCTGAGACCCTTCCTATAGCATGAGATGTGATATCTCAATGCTTCTAATACCAAACCTGAGACCCTTCCTATAACATAAGATGGGATATCCAACTCCTTCCCATTCCAATCCCGAGACCCTTCCGATAGCAGAGATGTGATATCTCAATGCTGATACCAAACCTGAGACCCTTCCTATGGCATGAGATGTCATATACAACTCCTTCCCATTCCAATCCTGAGACCCTTCCTATAGCATGAGATGTGATATCTCAATGCTTATACCAAACCTGAGACCCTTCCTATAGCATGAGATGTGATATCCAACTCCTTCCCATTCCAATCCTGAGACCCTTTCTATAACATGAGATGTGATGTCTCAATGCTTCTAATACCAAACCTGAGATCCTTCCTATGGCATGAGATGTCATATAAAACTCCTTCCCATTCCATTCCTGAGACCCTTCCTATAGCATGAGATGTGATATCCAACTCCTTCCCATTCCAATCCTGAGACCCTTCCTATAGCATGAGATGTGATATCCAAATCCTTCCCATTCCAATCGTGAGACCCTTCCTATAGCATGAGATGTGATATCCAAAACCTTCCCTTTCCAAAACTGAGAGCCTACCTATAGCATGAGATGTGATATCCAACTCCTTCCCATTCCAATCCTGAGACCCTTCCTATAGCATGAGATGTGATATCTCAATGGTTCTAATACCAAACCTGAGACCCTTCCTATAACATAAGATGGGATATCCAACTCCTTCCCATTCCAATCCTGAGACCCTTCCGATAGCAGAGATGTGATATCTCAATGCTGATACCAAACCTGAGACCCTTCCTATGGCATGAGATGTCATATACAACTCCTTCCCATTCCAATCCTGAGACCCTTCCTATAGCATGAGATGTGATATCCAAATGCTTATACCAAACCTGAGACCCTTCCTATAGCATGAGATGTGATATCCAACTCCTTCCCATTCCAATCCTGAGACCCTTCCAATAACATGAGATGTGATGTCTCAATGCTTCTAATACCAAACCTGAGATCCTTCCTATGGCATGAGATGTCATATAAAACTCCTTCCCATTCCATTCCTGAGACCCTTCCTATAGCATGAGATGTGATATCCAACTCCTTCCCATTCCAATCCTGAGACCCTTCCTATAGCATGAGATGTGATATCCAAATCCTTCCCATTCCAATCGTGAGACCCTTCCTATAGCATGAGATGTGATATCCAAAACCTTCCCTTTCCAAAACTGAGAGCCTACCTATAGCATGAGATGTGATATCCAACTCCTTCCCATTCCAATCCTGAGACCCTTCCTATAGCATGAGATGTGATATCTCAATGCTTATACCAAACCTGAGACCCTTCCTATAGCATGAGATGTGATATCCAACTCCTTCCCATTCCAATCCTGAGACCCTTTCTATAACATGAGACTTGATATCTCAATGCTGCTAATACCAAACCTGAGACCCGTCCTATAACATGAGATGTGATATCCAAATCCTTCCCCTTCCAAACCTTAGACCCTTCCTTTATCATGAGATGTGATATCCAACTCCTTCCCATTCCAATCCTGAGACCCTTCCGATATCATGAGATTTGTTATCTCAATGCTTCTAATATCAAACTTGAGACCCTCCCTATAGCATGAGATGTGACATCCAAGTCCTTCCCATTCCAATCCTGAGACCCTTCCTATAGCATGAGATGTGATATCTCTATGCTTCTAATACCAAACCTGAGACCCTTCCTATAACATGAGATGTGATATCTCAATGCCTCTAATACCAAACCTGAGATCCTACCTCTAACATGAAATGTCATATCCATCTCATTCCCTTTCCAAACCTGAGACCCTGCCTATAGCATGAGATGTGATATCCAAGTCCTTCCCATTCCAATCCTGAGACCCTTCCTATAGCATGTGATGTGATATCTGAATGCTTATACCAAACCTGAGACCCTTCCTATGGCATGAGATGTCATATACAACTCCTTCCCATTCCAATCCTGAGACCCTTCCTATAGCATGAGATGTGATATCTCAATGCTTATACCAAATCTGAGACCCTTCCTATAGCAAGAGATGTGATATCCAACTTCTTCCCATTCCAATCCTGAGACCCTTCCTATAACATGAGATGTGATGTCTAAATGCTTCTAATACCAAACCTGAGATCTTTCCTATAACATGAGATGTGATATCCAACTCCTTCCCATTCCAATCCTGAGACCCTTCCTATAGCATGAGATGTGATATCACAATGCTTATACCAAACCTGAGACCGTTCCTATAGCTTGAGATGTGATATCCAACTCCTTCCCATTCCAATCCTGAGACCCTTCCTATAGCATGAGATGTGATATCTCAAGGCCTCTAATACCAAACCTGAGATCCTTCCTCTAACATGAAATGTGATATCCAACTCCTTCCCCTTCCAAACCTGAGAGCCTTCCTATAGCATGGGATATGATATCCAAGTCCTTCCCATTCCAATCCTGAGACCCTTCCTATAACATGAAATGTGATATCCAACTCCTTCCCATTCCAACCTGAGACCCTTCCTATATCATGAGATGGGATATCTCAATGCTTCTAATACCAAACCTGAGACTCTTCCTATAACATGAGATGGGATATCCAACTCCTTCCCATTCCAATCCTAAGACCCTTTCGATAGCAGAGATGTGATATCTCAATGCTTATACCAAACCTGAGACCCTTCCTACGGCATGAGATGTCATATACAACTCCTTCCCATTCCAATCCTGAGGCCCTTCCTATAGCACGAGATGTGATATCTCAATGCTTATACCAAACCTGAGACCCTTCCTCTAGCATGAGATGTGATATCCAACTCCTTCCCATTCCAATCCTGAGACCCTTCCTATAGCATGAGATGTGATATCCAACTCCTTCCCATTCCAATCCTGAGACCCTTCCTATAGCCTGAGATCTGATATCTCAATGCCTCTAATACCAAACCTGAGATCCTTCCTCTAACATGAAATGTGATATCCAACTCCTTCCCTTTCCAAACCTGAGAGCCTATCTATAGCATGAGATGTGATATCCAAGTCCTTCCCATTCCAATCCTGAGACACTTCCGATAGCAGAGATGTGATATCTCAATGCTTATACCAAACCTGAGACCCTTCCTATAACATGAGATGTGATATCCAACTCCTTCCCGTTCCAAACCTGAGACCCTTCCTTTAGCATGAGATGTGATATCCAGCTCCTTCCCATTCCAATCCTGAGACACTTCCGATAGCATGAGATGTGATATCTCAATGCTTCTAATATCAAAACTGAGACCCTCCCTATAGCATGATATGTGATATCTAAGTCCTTCCCATTCCAATCCTGAGACCCTTCCTATAGCATGAGATGTGATATCTCAATGCTTCTACCAAACCTGAGACCCTTCCTTTAGCATGAGATGTGATAACCAACTCCTTCCCATTCCAATCCTGAGACCCTTCCTATAGCATGAGATGTGATATCTCAATACTTCTAATACCAAACCTGAGATCCTTCCGATAACATGAGATGTGATATCCAAATCCTTACCCTTCCAAACCTGAGACCCTCCCTTTAGCATGAGATGTGATATCCAACTCCTTCCCATTCCAATCCTGAGAACCTTCTGATAGCATGAGATGTGATATCTCAATGCTTCTATACCAAACCTGAGATCCTTCCGATAGCATGAGATGTGATATCTCAATGCTTCTAATACCAAACCTGAGATCCTTCCTATAACATGAGATGTGATATCCAAATCCTTCCCCTTCCAAACCTGAGACCCTCCCTTTAGCATGAGATGTGATATCCAACTCCTTCCCATTCCAATCCTGAGACTCTTCTGATAGCATGAGATGTGATATCTCAATGCCTCTAATACCAAACCTGAGATCCTACCTCTAACATGAAATGTGATATCCAACTCTTTCCCCTTCCAAACCTGAGAGCCTTCCTATAGCATGAGATGTGAGATCCAAGTCCTTCTAATTCCAATCCTGAGACCCTTCCTATAACATGAGATGTGATATCCAACTCCTTCCCATTCCAACCTGAGACCCTTCCTATAGCATGAGATGGGATATCCAACTCCTTCCAAATCCAATCCTGATACCCTTCCAATAGCATGAGATGTGATATCCCAATGCTTCTACCAAACCTGAGACCCATACTATGGCATGAGATGTGATATCAAACTCCTTCCCCTTCCAAACCTTAGACACTTCCTTTATCATGAGATGTGATATCCAACTCCTTCCCATTCCATCCCTGAGACCCTTCCGATATCATGAGATGTGATATCTCAATGCTTCTAATATCAAACTTGAGACCCTCCTTATAGCATGAGATGTGATATCCAAGTCCTTCCCATTCCAATCCTGAGACCCTTCCTATAGCATGAGATGTGATATCTCAATGCTTCTAATACCAAACCTGAGACCCTTCCTATAACATGAGATGGGAATATCCAACTCCTTCCCATTCCAATCCTGAGACCCTTCCGATAGTAGAGATGTGATATCTCAATGCTTATACCAAACCTGAGATCCTTCCTATAACATGAGATGTGATATCCAACTCCTTCCCATTCCAATCCTGAGACACTTCCTATAGCATGAGATGTGATATCTCACTGCTTATACCAAACCTGCAACCCTTCCTATAGCATGAGATGTGATATCCAACTCCTTCCCATTCCAATCCTGAGACCCTTCCTATAGCATGAGATATGATATCTCAATGCTTCTAATATCAAACTTGAGACCCTCCCTATAGCATGAGATGTGATATCCAAGTCCTTCCCATTCCAATCCTGAGACCCTTCCGATAGCATGAGATGTGATGTCTCAATGCTTCTAATACCAAACCTGAGATCCTTCCTATAACATGAGATGTGATATCCAACTCCTTCCCATTCCAATCCTGAGACCCTTCCTATAGCATGAGATGTAATATCTCAATGCTTATACCAAACCTGAGACCCTTCCTATAGCATGAGATGTGATATCCAACTCCTTCCCATTCCAATCCTGAGACCCTTCCTATAGCATGAGATGTGATATCTCAATGCCGCTAATACCAAACCTGAGACTCTTCTGATAGCATGAGATGTGATATCTCAATGCTTCTAATACCAAACCTGAGATCCTTCCGATAGCATGAGATGTGATATCTCAATGCTTCTAATACCAAACCTGAGATCCTTCCTATAACATGAGATGTGATATCCAAATCCTTCCCCTTCCAAACCTGAGACCCTCCCTTTAGCATGAGATGTGATATCCAACTCCTTCCCATTCCATTCCTGAGACCCTTCTGATAGCATGAGATGTGATATCTCAATGCCTCTAATACCAAACCTGAGATCCTACCTCTAACATGAAATGTGATATCCAACTCTTTCCCCTTCCAAACCTGAGAGCCTTCCTATAGCATGAGATGTGATATCCAAGTCCTTCCCATTCCAATCCTGAGACCCTTCCTATAGCTTGAGATGTGATATCCAACTCCTTCCCATTCCAATTCTGAGACTCTTCCTATACTATGAGACTTGATATCTCAATGCTTCTAATACCAACCGTGAGACCCGTAATATAACATGAGATGTGATATCCAAATCCTTCCCCTTCCAAACCTTAGACCCTTCCTTTATCATGAGATGTGATATCCAACTCCTTCCCATTCCAATCCTGAGACCCTTCCGATATCATGAGATGTGATATCTCAAAGCTTCTAATATCAAACTTGAGACCCTCCCTATAGCATGAGATGTGATATCCAAGTCCTTCCCATTCCAATCCTGAGACCCTTCCTATAGCATGAGATGTGATATCTCAATGCTTCTAATACCAAACCTGAGACCCTTCCTATAACATGAGATGGGAATATCCAACTCCTTCCCATTCCAATCCTGAGACCCTTCCGATAGCAGAGATGTGATATCTCAATGCTTATACCAAACATGAGATCCTTCCTATAACATGAGATGTAATATCCAACTCCTTCCCATTCCAATCCTGACACCCATTCTATAGCATGGGATATGATATCTCAATACTTCTAATACCAAACGTGAGATCCTTCCGATAACATGAGATGTGATATCCAAATCCTTCCCCTTCCAAACCTGAGACCCTCCCTTTAGCATGAGATGTGATATCCAACTCCTTCCCATTCCAATACTGAGACCCTTCTGATAGCATGAGATGTGATATCTCAATGCTTCTAATACCAAACCTGAGATCCTTCCGATAGCATGAGATGTGATATCTCAATGCTTCTAATACCAAACCTGAGATCCTTCCTATAACATGAGATGTGATATCCAAATCCTTCCCCTTCCAAACCTGAGACCCTCCCTTTAGCATGAGATGTGATATCCAACTCCTTCCCATTCCATTCCTGAGACCCTTCTGATAGCATGAGATGTGATATCTCAATGCCTCTAATACCAAACCTGAGAATCTACCTCTAACATGAAATGTGATATCCAACTCTTTCCCCTTCCAAACCTGAGAGCCTTCCTATAGCATGAGATGTGATATCCAAGTCCTTCCCATTCCAATCCTGAGACCCTTCCTATAGCTTGAGATGTGATATCCAACTCCTTCCCATTCCAATTCTGAGACCCTTCCTATACTCTGAGACTTGATATCTCAATGCTTCTAATACCAAACCTGAGACCCGTAATATAACATGAGATGTGATATCCAAATCCTTCCCCTTCCAAACGTTAGACCCTTCCTTTATCATGAGATGTGATATCCAACTCCTTCCCATTCCAATCCTGAGACCCTTCCGATATCATGAGATGTGATATCTCAAAGCTTCTAATATCAAACTTGAGACCCTCCCTATAGCATGAGATCTGATATCCAAGTCCTTCCCATTCCAATCCTGAGACCCTTCCTATAGCATGAGATGTGATATCGCAATGCTTCTAATACCAAACCTGAGACCCTTCCTATAACATGAGATGGGAATATCCAACTCCTTCCCATTCCAATCCTGAGACCCTTCCGATAGCAGAGATGTGATATCTCAATGCTTATACCAAACCTGAGACCCTTCCTATGGCATGAGATGTGATATCCAACTCCTTGCCATTCAAATCCTGAGACCCTTCCTATAGCATGAGAAAGGATATCCAACTCCTTCCCAATCCAATCCTGAGACCCTTCCGATAGCAGAGACGTGATATCTCAATGCTTCTACCAAACCTGAGACCCTTCCTTTAGCATGAGATGTGATATCCAAATCCTTCACATTCCAATCCTGAGACCCTTCCTATAGCATGAGATGTGATATCTCAATGCTTCTAATACCAAACCTGAGATCCTTCCTATAACATGAGATGTGATATCCAATTCCTTCCCATTCCAAACCTGAGACCCTTCCTATTGGATGAGTTGTGATATCCAACTCCTTCCCATTCCAACCCTGAGACCCTTCCTATAGCATGAGATGTGATGTCTCAATGCTTCTAATACCAAACCTGAGATCCTTCCTATAACATGAGATGTGATATCCAACTCCTTCCATTTCAATCCTGAGACCCGTCCTATAGCATGAGATGTGATATCTCAATGCTTATACCAAACCTGAGACCCTTCCTATAGCATGAGATGTGATATCCAACTACTTCCCATTCCAATCCTGAGACCCTTCCTATAGCATGAGATGTGATATCTCAATGCTTCTAATACCAAACCTGAGATCCTTCCTCTAACATGAAATGTGATATCCAACTCCTTCCCTTTCCAAACCTAAGAGCCTATCTATAGCATGAGATGTGATATCCAGGTCCTTCCCATTCCAATCCTTAGACCCTTCCTACAGCATGCAATATGATATCTCAATGATTCTAATAACAAACCTGAGACCCGTCCTATAGCATGAGATATGATATCCAAGTCCTTCCCATTCCAATCCTGAGACCCTTCCTATAACATGAAATGTGATATCCAACTCCTTCCCATTCCAACCTGAGACCCTTCCTATAGCATGAGATGTGATATCTCAATGCTTATACCAAACCTGAGACCCTTCCTATAGCATGAGATGTGATATCCAACTCCTTCCCATTCCAATCCTGAGACCCTTCCTATAACATGAGATGTGATGTCTCAATGCTTCTAATACCAAACCTGAGATCCTTCCTATGGCATGAGATGTCATATAAAACTCCTTCCCATTCCATTCCTGAGACCCTTCCTATAGCATGAGATGTGATATCCAACTCCTTCCCATTCCAATCCTGAGACCCTTCCTATAGCATGAGATGTGATATCCAAATCCTTCCCATTCCAATCGTGAGACCCTTCCTATAGCATGAGATGTGATATCCAAAACCTTCCCTTTCCAAAACTGAGAGCCTACCTATAGCATGAGATGTGATATCCAACTCCTTCCCATTCCAATCCTGAGACCCTTCCTATAGCATGAGATGTGATATCTCAATGCTTATACCAAACCTGAGACCCTTCCTATAGCATGAGATGTGATATCCAACTCCTTCCCATTCCAATCCTGAGACCCTTTCTATAACATGAGACTTGATATCTCAATGCTGCTAATACCAAACCTGAGACCCGTCCTATAACATGAGATGTGATATCCAAATCCTTCCCCTTCCAAACCTTAGACCCTTCCTTTATCATGAGATGTGATATCCAACTCCTTCCCATTCCAATCCTGAGACCCTTCCGATATCATGAGATTTGTTATCTCAATGCTTCTAATATCAAACTTGAGACCCTCCCTATAGCATGAGATGTGACATCCAAGTCCTTCCCATTCCAATCCTGAGACCCTTCCTATAGCATGAGATGTGATATCTCTATGCTTCTAATACCAAACCTGAGACCCTTCCTATAACATGAGATGTGATATCTCAATGCCTCTAATACCAAACCTGAGATCCTACCTCTAACATGAAATGTCATATCCATCTCATTCCCTTTCCAAACCTGAGACCCTGCCTATAGCATGAGATGTGATATCCAAGTCCTTCCCATTCCAATCCTGAGACCCTTCCTATAGCATGTGATGTGATATCTGAATGCTTATACCAAACCTGAGACCCTTCCTATGGCATGAGATGTCATATACAACTCCTTCCCATTCCAATCCTGAGACCCTTCCTATAGCATGAGATGTGATATCTCAATGCTTATACCAAATCTGAGACCCTTCCTATAGCAAGAGATGTGATATCCAACTTCTTCCCATTCCAATCCTGAGACCCTTCCTATAACATGAGATGTGATGTCTAAATGCTTCTAATACCAAACCTGAGATCTTTCCTATAACATGAGATGTGATATCCAACTCCTTCCCATTCCAATCCTGAGACCCTTCCTATAGCATGAGACGTGATATCACAATGCTTATACCAAACCTGAGACCGTTCCTATAGCTTGAGATGTGATATCCAACTCCTTCCCATTCCAATCCTGAGACCCTTCCTATAGCATGAGATGTGATATCTCAAGGCCTCTAATACCAAACCTGAGATCCTTCCTCTAACATGAAATGTGATATCCAACTCCTTCCCCTTCCAAACCTGAGAGCCTTCCTATAGCATGGGATATGATATCCAAGTCCTTCCCATTCCAATCCTGAGACCCTTCCTATAACATGAAATGTGATATCCAACTCCTTCCCATTCCAACCTGAGACCCTTCCTATATCATGAGATGGGATATCTCAATGCTTCTAATACCAAACCTGAGACTCTTCCTATAACATGAGATGGGATATCCAACTCCTTCCCATTCCAATCCTAAGACCCTTTCGATAGCAGAGATGTGATATCTCAATGCTTATACCAAACCTGAGACCCTTCCTACGGCATGAGATGTCATATACAACTCCTTCCCATTCCAATCCTGAGGCCCTTCCTATAGCACGAGATGTGATATCTCAATGCTTATACCAAACCTGAGACCCTTCCTCTAGCATGAGATGTGATATCCAACTCCTTCCCATTCCAATCCTGAGACCCTTCCTATAGCATGAGATGTGATATCCAACTCCTTCCCATTCCAATCCTGAGACCCTTCCTATAGCCTGAGATCTGATATCTCAATGCCTCTAATACCAAACCTGAGATCCTTCCTCTAACATGAAATGTGATATCCAACTCCTTCCCTTTCCAAACCTGAGAGCCTATCTATAGCATGAGATGTGATATCCAAGTCCTTCCCATTCCAATCCTGAGACACTTCCGATAGCAGAGATGTGATATCTCAATGCTTATACCAAACCTGAGACCCTTCCTATAACATGAGATGTGATATCCAACTCCTTCCCGTTCCAAACCTGAGACCCTTCCTTTAGCATGAGATGTGATATCCAGCTCCTTCCCATTCCAATCCTGAGACACTTCCGATAGCATGAGATGTGATATCTCAATGCTTCTAATATCAAAACTGAGACCCTCCCTATAGCATGATATGTGATATCTAAGTCCTTCCCATTCCAATCCTGAGACCCTTCCTATAGCATGAGATGTGATATCTCAATGCTTCTACCAAACCTGAGACCCTTCCTTTAGCATGAGATGTGATAACCAACTCCTTCCCATTCCAATCCTGAGACCCTTCCTATAGCATGAGATGTGATATCTCAATACTTCTAATACCAAACCTGAGATCCTTCCGATAACATGAGATGTGATATCCAAATCCTTACCCTTCCAAACCTGAGACCCTCCCTTTAGCATGAGATGTGATATCCAACTCCTTCCCATTCCAATCCTGAGAACCTTCTGATAGCATGAGATGTGATATCTCAATGCTTCTATACCAAACCTGAGATCCTTCCGATAGCATGAGATGTGATATCTCAATGCTTCTAATACCAAACCTGAGATCCTTCCTATAACATGAGATGTGATATCCAAATCCTTCCCCTTCCAAACCTGAGACCCTCCCTTTAGCATGAGATGTGATATCCAACTCCTTCCCATTCCAATCCTGAGACTCTTCTGATAGCATGAGATGTGATATCTCAATGCCTCTAATACCAAACCTGAGATCCTACCTCTAACATGAAATGTGATATCCAACTCTTTCCCCTTCCAAACCTGAGAGCCTTCCTATAGCATGAGATGTGAGATCCAAGTCCTTCTAATTCCAATCCTGAGACCCTTCCTATAACACGAGATGTGATATCCAACTCCTTCCCATTCCAACCTGAGACCCTTCCTATAGCATGAGATGGGATATCCAACTCCTTCCAAATCCAATCCTGATACCCTTCCAATAGCATGAGATGTGATATCCCAATGCTTCTACCAAACCTGAGACCCATACTATGGCATGAGATGTGATATCAAACTCCTTCCCCTTCCAAACCTTAGACACTTCCTTTATCATGAGATGTGATATCCAACTCCTTCCCATTCCATCCCTGAGACCCTTCCGATATCATGAGATGTGATATCTCAATGCTTCTAATATCAAACTTGAGACCCTCCTTATAGCATGAGATGTGATATCCAAGTCCTTCCCATTCCAATCCTGAGACCCTTCCTATAGCATGAGATGTGATATCTCAATGCTTCTAATACCAAACCTGAGACCCTTCCTATAACATGAGATGGGAATATCCAACTCCTTCCCATTCCAATCCTGAGACCCTTCCGATAGTAGAGATGTGATATCTCAATGCTTATACCAAACCTGAGATCCTTCCTATAACATGAGATGTGATATCCAACTCCTTCCCATTCCAATCCTGAGACACTTCCTATAGCATGAGATGTGACATCTCACTGCTTATACCAAACCTGCAACCCTTCCTATAGCATGAGATGTGATATCCAACTCCTTCCCATTCCAATCCTGAGACCCTTCCTATAGCATGAGATATGATATCTCAATGCTTCTAATATCAAACTTGAGACCCTCCCTATAGCATGAGATGTGATATCCAAGTCCTTCCCATTCCAATCCTGAGACCCTTCCGATAGCATGAGATGTGATGTCTCAATGCTTCTAATACCAAACCTGAGATCCTTCCTATAACATGAGATGTGATATCCAACTCCTTCCCATTCCAATCCTGAGACCCTTCCTATAGCATGAGATGTAATATCTCAATGCTTATACCAAACCTGAGACCCTTCCTATAGCATGAGATGTGATATCCAACTCCTTCCCATTCCAATCCTGAGACCCTTCCTATAGCATGAGATGTGATATCTCAATGCCGCTAATACCAAACCTGAGACTCTTCTGATAGCATGAGATGTGATATCTCAATGCTTCTAATACCAAACCTGAGATCCTTCCGATAGCATGAGATGTGATATCTCAATGCTTCTAATACCAAACCTGAGATCCTTCCTATAACATGAGATGTGATATCCAAATCCTTCCCCTTCCAAACCTGAGACCCTCCCTTTAGCATGAGATGTGATATCCAACTCCTTCCCATTCCATTCCTGAGACCCTTCTGATAGCATGAGATGTGATATCTCAATGCCTCTAATACCAAACCTGAGATCCTACCTCTAACATGAAATGTGATATCCAACTCTTTCCCCTTCCAAACCTGAGAGCCTTCCTATAGCATGAGATGTGATATCCAAGTCCTTCCCATTCCAATCCTGAGACCCTTCCTATAGCTTGAGATGTGATATCCAACTCCTTCCCATTCCAATTCTGAGACTCTTCCTATACTATGAGACTTGATATCTCAATGCTTCTAATACCAACCGTGAGACCCGTAATATAACATGAGATGTGATATCCAAATCCTTCCCCTTCCAAACCTTAGACCCTTCCTTTATCATGAGATGTGATATCCAACTCCTTCCCATTCCAATCCTGAGACCCTTCCGATATCATGAGATGTGATATCTCAAAGCTTCTAATATCAAACTTGAGACCCTCCCTATAGCATGAGATGTGATATCCAAGTCCTTCCCATTCCAATCCTGAGACCCTTCCTATAGCATGAGATGTGATATCTCAATGCTTCTAATACCAAACCTGAGACCCTTCCTATAACATGAGATGGGAATATCCAACTCCTTCCCATTCCAATCCTGAGACCCTTCCGATAGCAGAGATGTGATATCTCAATGCTTATACCAAACCTGAGATCCTTCCTATAACATGAGATGTAATATCCAACTCCTTCCCATTCCAATCCTGACACCCATTCTATAGCATGGGATATGATATCTCAATACTTCTAATACCAAACGTGAGATCCTTCCGATAACATGAGATGTGATATCCAAATCCTTCCCCTTCCAAACCTGAGACCCTCCCTTTAGCATGAGATGTGATATCCAACTCCTTCCCATTCCAATACTGAGACCCTTCTGATAGCATGAGATGTGATATCTCAATGCTTCTAATACCAAACCTGAGATCCTTCCGATAGCATGAGATGTGATATCTCAATGCTTCTAATACCAAACCTGAGATCCTTCCTATAACATGAGATGTGATATCCAAATCCTTCCCCTTCCAAACCTGAGACCCTCCCTTTAGCATGAGATGTGATATCCAACTCCTTCCCATTCCATTCCTGAGACCCTTCTGATAGCATGAGATGTGATATCTCAATGCCTCTAATACCAAACCTGAGAATCTACCTCTAACATGAAATGTGATATCCAACTCTTTCCCCTTCCAAACCTGAGAGCCTTCCTATAGCATGAAATGTGATATCCAAGTCCTTCCCATTCCAATCCTGAGACCCTTCCTATAGCTTGAGATGTGATATCCAACTCCTTCCCATTCCAATTCTGAGACCCTTCCTATACTCTGAGACTTGATATCTCAATGCTTCTAATACCAAACCTGAGACCCGTAATATAACATGAGATGTGATATCCAAATCCTTCCCCTTCCAAACGTTAGACCCTTCCTTTATCATGAGATGTGATATCCAACTCCTTCCCATTCCAATCCTGAGACCCTTCCGATATCATGAGATGTGATATCTCAAAGCTTCTAATATCAAACTTGAGACCCTCCCTATAGCATGAGATCTGATATCCAAGTCCTTCCCATTCCAATCCTGAGACCCTTCCTATAGCATGAGATGTGATATCGCAATGCTTCTAATACCAAACCTGAGACCCTTCCTATAACATGAGATGGGAATATCCAACTCCTTCCCATTCCAATCCTGAGACCCTTCCGATAGCAGAGATGTGATATCTCAATGCTTATACCAAACCTGAGACCCTTCCTATGGCATGAGATGTGATATCCAACTCCTTGCCATTCAAATCCTGAGACCCTTCCTATAGCATGAGAAAGGATATCCAACTCCTTCCCAATCCAATCCTGAGACCCTTCCGATAGCAGAGACGTGATATCTCAATGCTTCTACCAAACCTGAGACCCTTCCTTTAGCATGAGATGTGATATCCAAATCCTTCACATTCCAATCCTGAGACCCTTCCTATAGCATGAGATGTGATATCTCAATGCTTCTAATACCAAACCTGAGATCCTTCCTATAACATGAGATGTGATATCCAATTCCTTCCCATTCCAAACCTGAGACCCTTCCTATTGGATGAGTTGTGATATCCAACTCCTTCCCATTCCAACCCTGAGACCCTTCCTATAGCATGAGATGTGATGTCTCAATGCTTCTAATACCAAACCTGAGATCCTTCCTATAACATGAGATGTGATATCCAACTCCTTCCATTTCAATCCTGAGACCCGTCCTATAGCATGAGATGTGATATCTCAATGCTTATACCAAACCTGAGACCCTTCCTATAGCATGAGATGTGATATCCAACTACTTCCCATTCCAATCCTGAGACCCTTCCTATAGCATGAGATGTGATATCTCAATGCTTCTAATACCAAACCTGAGATCCTTCCTCTAACATGAAATGTGATATCCAACTCCTTCCCTTTCCAAACCTAAGAGCCTATCTATAGCATGAGATGTGATATCCAGGTCCTTCCCATTCCAATCCTTAGACCCTTCCTACAGCATGCAATATGATATCTCAATGATTCTAATAACAAACCTGAGACCCGTCCTATAGCATGAGATATGATATCCAAGTCCTTCCCATTCCAATCCTGAGACCCTTCCTATAACATGAAATGTGATATCCAACTCCTTCCCATTCCAACCTGAGACCCTTCCTATAGCATGAGATGGGATATCCAACTTCTTCCAAGTCCAATACTGATACCCTTCCGATAGCATGAGATGTGATATCTCTATGCTTCTAATACCAAACCTGAGACCCTTCCTATAACATGAGATGTGATATCTCAATGCCTCTAATACCAAACCTGAGATCCTACCTCTAACATGAAATGTGATATCCATCTCATTCCCTTTCCAAACCTGAGACCCTGCCTATAGCATGAGATGTGATATCCAAGTCCTTCCCATTCCAATCCTGAGACCCTTCCTATAGCATGTGATGTGATATCTGAATGCTTATACCAAACCTGAGACCCTTCCTATGGCATGAGATGTCATATACAACTCCTTCCCATTCCAATCCTGAGACCCTTCCTATAGCATGAGATGTGATATCTCAATGCTTATACCAAATCTGAGACCCTTCCTATAGCAAGAGATGTGATATCCAACTTCTTCCCATTCCAATCCTGAGACCCTTCCTATAACATGAGATGTGATGTCTAAATGCTTCTAATACCAAACCTGAGATCTTTCCTATAACATGAGATGTGATATCCAACTCCTTCCCATTCCAATCCTGAGACCCTTCCTATAGCATGAGATGTGATATCACAATGCTTATACCAAACCTGAGACCGTTCCTATAGCTTGAGATGTGATATCCAACTCCTTCCCATTCCAATCCTGAGACCCTTCCTATAGCATGAGATGTGATATCTCAAGGCCTCTAATACCAAACCTGAGATCCTTCCTCTAACATGAAATGTGATATCCAACTCCTTCCCCTTCCAAACCTGAGAGCCTTCCTATAGCATGGGATATGATATCCAAGTCCTTCCCATTCCAATCCTGAGACCCTTCCTATAACATGAAATGTGATATCCAACTCCTTCCCATTCCAACCTGAGACCCTTCCTATATCATGAGATGGGATATCTCAATGCTTCTAATACCAAACCTGAGACTCTTCCTATAACATGAGATGGGATATCCAACTCCTTCCCATTCCAATCCTAAGACCCTTTCGATAGCAGAGATGTGATATCTCAATGCTTATACCAAACCTGAGACCCTTCCTACGGCATGAGATGTCATATACAACTCCTTCCCATTCCAATCCTGAGGCCCTTCCTATAGCACGAGATGTGATATCTCAATGCTTATACCAAACCTGAGACCCTTCCTCTAGCATGAGATGTGATATCCAACTCCTTCCCATTCCAATCCTGAGACCCTTCCTATAGCATGAGATGTGATATCCAACTCCTTCCCATTCCAATCCTGAGACCCTTCCTATAGCCTGAGATCTGATATCTCAATGCCTCTAATACCAAACCTGAGATCCTTCCTCTAACATGAAATGTGATATCCAACTCCTTCCCTTTCCAAACCTGAGAGCCTATCTATAGCATGAGATGTGATATCCAAGTCCTTCCCATTCCAATCCTGAGACACTTCCGATAGCAGAGATGTGATATCTCAATGCTTATACCAAACCTGAGACCCTTCCTATAACATGAGATGTGATATCCAACTCCTTCCCGTTCCAAACCTGAGACCCTTCCTTTAGCATGAGATGTGATATCCAGCTCCTTCCCATTCCAATCCTGAGACACTTCCGATAGCATGAGATGTGATATCTCAATGCTTCTAATATCAAAACTGAGACCCTCCCTATAGCATGATATGTGATATCTAAGTCCTTCCCATTCCAATCCTGAGACCCTTCCTATAGCATGAGATGTGATATCTCAATGCTTCTACCAAACCTGAGACCCTTCCTTTAGCATGAGATGTGATAACCAACTCCTTCCCATTCCAATCCTGAGACCCTTCCTATAGCATGAGATGTGATATCTCAATACTTCTAATACCAAACCTGAGATCCTTCCGATAACATGAGATGTGATATCCAAATCCTTCCCCTTCCAAACCTGAGATCCTTCCTATAACATGAGATGTGATATCCAAATCCTTCCCCTTCCAAACCTGAGACCCTCCCTTTAGCATGAGATGTGATATCCAACTCCTTCCCATTCCAATCCTGAGACTCTTCTGATAGCATGAGATGTGATATCTCAATGCCTCTAATACCAAACCTGAGATCCTACCTCTAACATGAAATGTGATATCCAACTCTTTCCCCTTCCAAACCTGAGAGCCTTCCTATAGCATGAGATGTGATATCCAAGTCCTTCTAATTCCAATCCTGAGACCCTTCCTATAACATGAGATGTGATATCCAACTCCTTCCCATTCCAACCTGAGACCCTTCCTATAGCATGAGATGGGATATCCAACTCCTTCCAAATCCAATCCTGATACCCTTCCAATAGCATGAGATGTGATATCCCAATGCTTCTACCAAACCTGAGACCCATACTATGGCATGAGATGTGATATCAAACTCCTTCCCCTTCCAAACCTTAGACACTTCCTTTATCATGAGATGTGATATCCAACTCCTTCCCATTCCATCCCTGAGACCCTTCCGATATCATGAGATGTGATATCTCAATGCTTCTAATATCAAACTTGAGACCCTCCTTATAGCATGAGATGTGATATCCAAGTCCTTCCCATTCCAATCCTGAGACCCTTCCTATAGCATGAGATGTGATATCTCAATGCTTCTAATACCAAACCTGAGACCCTTCCTATAACATGAGATGGGAATATCCAACTCCTTCCCATTCCAATCCTGAGACCCTTCCGATAGTAGAGATGTGATATCTCAATGCTTATACCAAACCTGAGATCCTTCCTATAACATGAGATGTGATATCTGTTAAGACGGATTTCTGAACTCTGTCCTGGTGGCGCAGAAGTTCAGAAGGCCAACCTAATTACTTGGAACAGGGTAACCTCTGGACAAGCCAGACCAATCAAGGTAGCGATCGCGGCGGTCAAGACTAGGTCTCAAGAGGGGTGAGGGTGACTGAAAGCCCGCAGTGAGCACACAAAGCAAGAGCGCTGACAAACTACTCCAAACAGTTGTTATATCAAAAATAGATACACATTTATTTTAAGGCCTTTAAAATAATGACCGTAGCGAGAAAATCACAATATCACAATATTAAACCAACACATACCATATCAACACAATATATATACAAATACACAGTCGCAAGCGTTTAAAGCACGAAATATGTAGTCCACCTGCCAGGGAAGGAAAACAGGCAGTGCGATAATGCTTTCGACTCAGTTCGCCTTCATAGGCACCTAACTAGATGGAAGTCCGAGCCCTGCGAAGAGTGGAGCCTTGTGCTCAAAGTACCTGCCACGCCGGTGCCGACGGGCACAAGGGGAAGCTCTTTGGAGGAAGTCAGGCGGTTCACGTTAGTGCACAGCAGAAGAAGAACAGGTTCCGCAGCTCAAGCGCAGCCTCCACAGCGGGCAGAAGCAGAGCGCGAGCGCGGCAAAAGGGTGCTGTTTTTACACAGCAGGGAAAAGCAATGGGATACTGCAGGAGGGCGACCAGATCCTAGATATACTACTCACCGGTCCCCGAAGCAAGCAGACCCAGGCTTCTCCATGATAGTTTCAGCAGCTGGCAGGTTCAGAAGAGCAGGGAACGCTTTGTAGTCGTGTAGAGCAAAAAGACGTCCCAATCGACGAAACCGGCACAGTTTTGTTGCCGCACAGGACAACGGAGCGGCCGTGCGTATTCGAGCCAAATGAACCCTCCTCCCTTCAGACCTGGGGACGCCAAGCGTACGAAGCGTGGGAGAGGGACAAGGACTCGCAATACAACACAACCTGGCGGCGGTTGCAGAGCCAAACTCCTTGGTAAGCTGGTCAGTCAACTGGATGGCCCAGAGACGCTTCCGAAGGCTTACTTGGCAGGAGATGGTTGAAGAGGCCGGGAATAGCTGTTCCTGCTATTCCAAAGGTCGAAGCACCAGTACAGGCCTTCTGGTTCGATCAAAGGAGGACAGGGGCTCTCCGGACGACAGCAGTGCAAAGGAGGATTCCTTCAGCGGTTCACCAGCGATTCCTCGGTCCAGCCTCGTAGTTGCAGGATACTTGGCTCCTGTATTCCTTCGTTCGTGAGAACTCAGGAGATCGACATGGTAGTGGTGTTTCCAGCCCCCTCTTATCCACGGTTCCCTTCGCGCCAAAACGGAGGGGAGCCAATGGGAGGTCCACTCATCAAAACACATACCATACGTGGACCAATCACGGACCACGGTGGTCCCAGGCATTCACACCACCCTAGACTCTCTGGCACCCAGGATGTGTATTGGGACCAGATATCCCAGCCCACACCCTGGAGGCACACAAACGACATGTAGAAGCCCGCGAAAGCAACCACGTTTCGCGGGAAAGTACATGCCCAAATAAGGAAGGCCCCGGGTCGCCGGACCTGGGGAAGGTGAAGGGAGCAAGACGGACAGTGGACAGGACAAAGGAGCCTCGCGGCCTGGCCATTTTGGGAGCCAGGCCACCATTTTGGGTTCAGTGCAAAAACGTGCTCAGAACGCCAAAAGGAGCTCAAAATAAACAAAACGATCGCTGCCACCATTCCAGTCCCTGAATGACTTGCACCGATCAAATACCATCCTAAAAGAGTATCTAGGGCCTGTAGAAGGCTAGAGACCCAAGAGAGCTGTAACTTAGCTTACAGTGCCCTCTTGTGTCGTGTTGCACTAAAGCTGCGACATGATAAAAGAAACTACGGGAAACCACGTTCCCCGGTACTGACTGTCTTAAGGGCATGTCAGTTTCCCCGTAAGAAAGGAGCGAAAGCCCAGAGAAGTGCGGCAGAAGGCTGTACTTCTCTGGCAAAGTCAATAACAAGGTTAAAAACAATAGCAAAAAAGTTTAGGGGTTGCCACATGGAAGGAAAATTCCCTACAATTACGAAATCTTTCCTAACACTCGCCCCTCCCAGACTATGGACAGGGGGAACTAATCCACCCCTGGATGAGTCTCTTGTTCAGGTCGGTTAAACATTCTGGACAACCCATCAGCATTGCTATGTTGGACACCTGGTCTATGCTCAATAGTGAAGTCGAAGCCTTGAAGACTTATGGACCACCTAAGCAACTTTGGATTCTCCCCCTTCATGTTCATTAGCCACTTTAACGGCTTATGGTCAGTCTGCACAGTGAAGTGGGTCCCATAGAGGTAGGGCCTCAGCTTCCTTAGGGCCCACACAACAGAGAAACATTCTTTCTCTACCGTGGACCACCTGAGCTCTCTGTCCTTAAGCTGGCGACTAATAAAACCGATAGGGTGTTCCTTACCCTTCTCATCTACTTGTGATAGTACAGCTCCTATCCCAGTGTCAGAGGCATCCGTCTGCACGATAAAAGGTCTTTGATAATCAGGGGCCCTGAGCACAGGGGCCTGGCACAAGGAGTCTTTTAAGCCATTGAAGGCCTTCTCACACTCGTCGGTCCAAGTTACCTTCTTGGGTTTCTTCGGAGTTGTGAGGGCAGTCAGAGGAGCAGCTATGGTACCATAGTCTGCCACAAAATTGTGGTAATACCCCGTGAGTCCTAAAAAGGCTCTCACTTGGGTTTGCGTAGTGGGGGTAGGCCAGTCTTGTACTGCTTGTACTTTACTGGGTAGAGGCTGTATCCTCCCTCCACCTACTTCATGTCCAAGGTAAACCACTGAGCCTTGTCCAATCTGGCACTTACTAGCCTTTATGGTCAAGTGGGCTTTCTGAAGAGCCTGGAGCACAATCCCGAGGTGTTTCACATGGTCTTCCCAGGTGGCACTGAAAACTGCTATATCGTCCAGATATGCAAGACAGAATTCGTCCAACCCATTCAACACATGATTCACAAGCCTCTGGAAAGTGGCAGGTGCATTCTTCAACCCGAACGGCATTACCCGGAATTGGTAAAGGCCGTCTGGTGTAGAAAATGCTGTCTTCTCCCTGGCATGTTCTGCTAACGCTATTTGCCAATAGCCAGCAGTGAGGTCAAACGTGCTGAGGTACTTGGAGGCACCCAAAGTATCCACCAGCTCATCTGTTCGAGGCAAGGGGTGGGCATCTGTCTTGGTGACAGCATTCAGAGCCCTGTAATCCACGCAGAACCTCAATTCAGAAGTGCCTGCCTTTGGAGCCAGAACCACAGGACTGGACCAAGGACTACTAGAGGGTTCAATCACCCCAAGGTCTAACATTTTGTTGACCTCGGTCTTAATATAAGACCGTACTTTATCCGACATCCTGTATCCCCTACTTTTGGTAGGTACACTGTCTCCTGTGTCAATGTTATGTTTGCACCAAGGTGTCAAACCAGGGGACTGTGAAAACAGGGGGGAAAACTGCCTAAGCAAACTTTTCACCTCAGCCTGCTGATCGGAAGTCAGGTGAGGGGCCACTCGGACACCCTCAACGGAGCTATCTGAAGGACCGCTCTGGAACAGGTCGGGGAGAGGTTCTGACTCCTCTTCCTCAACGTCTGACGCCAGTAGCAGTGCTGCGATTTCGACTCTTGGGATGAAAGCCTTCAGCCTATTTACGTGGAACACTTTTGGAGCCTGTCCAGGCCTTCCAAGGTCCACTAAATAGTTTACCTCACCCAGGGGCTCCACCACTGTGTAAGGGCCTGACCATTTGTCCTGTAAAGCTCGAGGCCTTATAGGATTCATGATCAGGACTTGCTGACCAGGTGTAAAGTTGATGAGGGAAGCTTTCTGGTCGTACCAATGTTTCACCAGCTCTTGCCCTGCCTTCAATTTATCACTAGCCAAGCCCATCAGAAGTACCATCCGTTTTCTGAGCCCTAGCACATAGTCAACTACATTGGTAGTAACAGGGGGAGTGGGCATCTCCCATCCCTCCTTGACAATGGCTAAGGGTCCCCGTACGGGATGACCGAACAGAAGTTCGAAGGGGCTGAAGCCAACACCCTCCTGTGGTACCTCTCGGTAGGCAAACAGCAAGCATGGTAAAAGAAGATCCCATTTTCTTCTCTGAGGCTCCTCCAGAGCCCCAATCATGCTCTTTAACGTTCTGTTGAAACGTTCCACCAGACCATTGGTCTGGGGGTGGTATGCAGAAGAGAACTTGTAGGTGACCCCACATTCTTTCCACATAGCCTGCATATACTTCGACATAAAGTTGCTGCCACGATCTGACACAACTTCTTTAGAGAAGCCAACCCTAGTAAATATGCCGAGTAAAGCTTTTGCAACTGACTTGGCAGTTACAGTCTTCAATGGGATGACCTCAGGATACCTGGTTGCATGGTCGACCAGCACCAGGATAAACCTATTGCCCGAGGATGTTTGCGGGTCAAGGGGACCGACGATGTCGATCCCTACCCTTTCAAATGGTACCCCCACAACTGGGAGCGGTACCAACGGAGCTTGGATTGTCGCGCCAACCTTACCAGACAACTGGCAGGAGGCGCAACTCCTGCAGTGACTTTCTACTTGCACCCCCATCTTGGGCCAGTAGAAGTGCATGGATAACCTTTGCTTGGTCCTCTTCATACCAAGGTGACCAGCAAGGGGAACTTCATGCGCCAACTGCAGGAGGAAGGGTCTAACAGCAAGGGGAACCACCAACCTCCTATGGTCTCCTTCTGTAGTCTCTGTGGGCTCACTATACAGGAGTCCACCTTCCCAATAAATCCTATGCTTCCCAGGAGGTTCACCCTCAAGCTGGGAGCAGGCCTGTCTCCTTAGGCCTTCCAAAGATGGGCACTCACGTTGGCCTTTACTGAATTCGTCCCTATCAGGACCTCCTTCAACTAACAAGTCTTTTAGTTCAGGATGATCGTTGGGGTCGAATACTTCAGGCATCGCCACCTCCTCGTCAGGCTCGGGCGATTGACCAACTTCCTCCACCGCAGTGGTAGGCGAGCTCGGGGGAATATTCTCTTTCCCTCGTTTTGACTTGTAGACTCCTTTCGCCTTGGGTTTCCCCTTCGGCTGGGGCGGCGTATTGGACTTGGCCAATGCTGCCCGTGCTTGAGACCGTGTGTAGGGTCTTTCGGCAGTGTCTCCTACGAGCCCTAAAGCTCTGAGATCATTTCCTAATAAGACCTTTCCCGGGACGTTTCTCTGAATGCTCACTGGAATCCTGACTGCTGTACCATTTAAAGTTAGATTAACAGGGATCACGGGAAACATACGGAGGGGGCCGTCAGCCAACTTAGTGGGCATCAGAGTAGCTCTGGCAACTTCCTCTGAGTCTACCAAGGTAGAATCCACTACAGTTCGACTGCACCCACTATCCCTAAGAGCTGGAGTATCCACTCCATTGATCAGCACACTGTCTTTAAAGTAGTGCTTGGTATTATCCGGAATCCTAGCATACGCCTCTGCGACTTTAGGCTCCCAGGAACCCAGGGACACTAAAACTACCTCGGCCTCTATTCCGCTGGGAAATGAGTCCGAGGAGAAGGATGCTCCTGTAATCTCTTCTTCCTCGTAGGAGGAGAAGGCCAGATTAGCGGAGTGGACCCCCAAAGGTCTAACCTTACACCGGGGATCCCCCTTCACATGGTCAGTTGCTCCACAAGAAAAACAAGCCCCAGTGGGTCTGTTTACGTAGGGAGGCTTATTGTAACCAGAGTTCTGTTTCGGAGGCGCACCTCCACTACCCTGTGAGTTCTCTTGTGTCTTACCCTTGTTTTTCTTTTTGTGGCCCTTTTGGGAAGAAGATTTAGCAGATTCCCCACCCTCCATATCTTTGGACTTTTTCCCCTCCTCCTGCTTACCAGGATGAGTTTTGTCCTTATGGGACACTCGATGTGACACCCATAAGTCTGCTGCAATGGCCAGCTTCTTAGGATCTATCTCCTTCGAATCGGCCAAATGCTGCTTAAGCTCCGGGGAAGAAGAAGCAAAAATGTGTTCCAGCATGACAAGATTTATCATGCCGTCGAAGGTAGAAACCTTATAACCTTCGACCCAGCCAGTTAAGTTTTTCAAAGATTCAGCGACATAAGATACCCAAGTACCACCTTCCTTTTTCTTATACTCTCGAAAACGCTTTAAATATTGGGCCGGAGTCTTCCCAAACTTTAAAATGAGAGTCTGCTTTAACATTGCGAAATCAGCCCGCTCAGCCTTCGACATTTCCATAATGGCACTACAGCCAGAATGGGGCAGTCTACTGAGCAACCACGCAATCTTATCAGCACTGTCAACTTTTTGAACCTCGCATGCATACTCAAACGCATTCAGCCAGTCCATAATGTCATTCCTCTCTTCATACACACTGAGCAGATCTTTTGGAAACCGTGGATGAGAGGAGGCCCCAGACCCATGTCCAGGACCCTTGGATCCATTTGCAACCTGAAGCTTGGCCAGTTCCAACTGGTGATCCCTGTCTTTTTGTTTTTCTGCCTGTTCGATTTTTAGTTTGGCTATGCTGAATTCAAGCTCCTGCTGCCTAAACCGCAGCTCTTGCTTCTTGAATTCAAGCATAGCCTCCCCATCAGCACTGGCAGAGGAAACATTAGACATTACATCCTCCCTGTCCTCGTGGTCGTGATGGATCAGTGCAGCGGCAGAACCGTCGGTTCTGCCAGTGAGAGCAGCCCCACCACCTTCCGCACTGTCCTCAGAAGTAATAGCGTCAAGCTGCGCTTCTTGCCACGCCACGATTCTTTGGATCATTTCCAATTTCGTGCCTTGAGAGGAAACACCTCTCTCCGCACACATCTTTTTCAGCGTTTCTGATTTGGAAGCATTTAAAGTTAACAACGTACTTGTTTCCATACTGTTTGATAGGACTATGGCCTTTTTAAAGTTATACTATAACAATTCACTACGTGTACTGTTTGGAATAACCTGAAATGCCTTAGTTCGAGCGCAACACTGGATACCTTCAGTCGTATCCCACCGCTGTACACCAATTTGTTAAGACGGATTTCTGAACTCTGTCCTGGTGGCGCAGAAGTTCAGAAGGCCAACCTAATTACTTGGAACAGGGTAACCTCTGGACAAGCCAGACCAATCAAGGTAGCGATCGCGGCGGTCAAGACTAAGTCTCAAGAGGGGTGAGGGTGACTGAAAGCCCGCAGTGAGCACACAAAGCAAGAGCGCTGACAAACTACTCCAAACAGTTGTTATATCAAAAATAGATACACATTTATTTTAAGGCCTTTAAAATAATGACCGTAGCGAGAAAATCACAATATCACAATATTAAACCAACACACACCATATCAACACAATATATATACAAATACACAGTCGCAAGCGTTTAAAGCACGAAATATGTAGTCCACCTGCCAGGGAAGGAAAACAGGCAGTGCGATAATGCTTTCGACTCAGTTCGCCTTCATAGGCACCTAACTAGATGGAAGTCCGAGCCCTGCGAAGAGTGGAGCCTTGTGCTCAAAGTACCTGCCACGCCGGTGCCGACGGGCACAAGGGGAAGCTCTTTGGAGGAAGTCAGGCGGTTCACGTTAGTGCACAGCAGAAGAAGAACAGGTTCCGCAGCTCAAGCGCAGCCTCCACAGCGGGCAGAAGCAGAGCGCGAGCGCGGCAAAAGGGTGCTGTTTTTACACAGCAGGGAAAAGCAATGGGATACTGCAGGAGGGCGACCAGATCCTAGATATACTACTCACCGGTCCCCGAAGCAAGCAGACCCAGGCTTCTCCACGATAGTTTCAGCAGCTGGCAGGTTCAGAAGAGCAGGGAACGCTTTGTAGTCGTGTAGAGCAAAAAGACGTCCCAATCGACGAAACCGGCACAGTTTTGTTGCCGCACAGGACAACGGAGCGGCCGTGCGTATTCGAGCCAAATGAACCCTCCTCCCTTCAGACCTGGGGACGCCAAGCGTACGAAGCGTGGGAGAGGGACAAGGACTCGCAATACAACACAACCTGGCGGCGGTTGCAGAGCCAAACTCCTTGGTAAGCTGGTCAGTCAACTGGATGGCCCAGAGACGCTTCCGAAGGCTTACTTGGCAGGAGATGGTTGAAGAGGCCGGGAATAGCTGTTCCTGCTATTCCAAAGGTCGAAGCACCAGTACAGGCCTTCTGGTTCGATCAAAGGAGGACAGGGGCTCTCCGGACGACAGCAGTGCTAAGGAGGATTCCTTCAGCGGGTCACCAGCGATTCCTCGGTCCAGCCTCGTAGTTGCAGGATACTTGGCTCCTGTATTCCTTCGTTCGTGAGAACTCAGGAGATCGACATGGTAGTGGTGTTTCCAGCCCCCTCTTATCCACGGTTCCCTTCGCGCCAAAACGGAGGGGAGCCAATGGGAGGTCCGCTCATCAAAACACATACCATACGTGGACCAATCACGGACCACGGTGGTCCCAGGCATTCACACCACCCTAGACTCTCTGGCACCCAGGATGTGTATTGGGACCAGACATCCCAGCCCACACCCTGGAGGCACACAAACGACATGTAGAAGCCCGCGAAAGCAACCACGTTTCGCGGGAAAGTACATGCCCAAATAAGGAAGGCCCCGGGTCGCCGGACCTGGGGAAGGTGAAGGGAGCAAGACGGACAGTGGACAGGACAAAGGAGCCTCGCGGCCTGGCCATTTTGGGAGCCAGGCCACCATTTTGGGTTCAGTGCAAAAACGTGCTCAGAACGCCAAAAGGAGCTCAAAATAAACAAAACGATCGCTGCCACCATTCCAGTCCCTGAATGACTTGCACCGATCAAATACCATCCTAAAAGAGTATCTAGGGCCTGTAGAAGGCTAGAGACCCAAGAGAGCTGTAACTTAGCTTACAGTGCCCTCTTGTGTCGTGTTGCACTAAAGCTGCGACACGATAAAAGAAACTACGGGAAACCACGTTCCCCGGTACTGACTGTCTTAAGGGCATGTCAGTTTCCCCGTAAGAAAGGAGCGAAAGCCCAGAGAAGTGCGGCAGAAGGCTGTACTTCTCTGGCAAAGTCAATAACAAGGTTAAAAACAATAGCAAAAAGATTAGGGGTTGCCACATGGAAGGAAAATTCCCTACAATTACGAAATCTTTCCTAACAATATCCAACTCCTTCCCATTCCAATCCTGAGACACTTCCTATAGCATGAGATGTGATATCCCAATGCTTCTACCAAACCTGAGACCCATACTATGGCATGAGATGTGATATCAAACTCCTTCCCATTCCAATCCTGAGACTTTTCCTATAGCTTGAGATGTGATATCCAACTCCTTCACATTCCAATTCTGAGACCCTTCCTATGCCATGAGACTTGATATCTCAATGCTTCTAATACCAAACCTGAGACCCGTCCTATAACATGAGATGTGATATCCAAATCTTTCCCCTTCCAAACCTTAGACACTTCCTTTATCATGAGATGTGATATCCAACTCCTTCCCATTCCAATCCTGAGACCCTTCCGATATCATGAGATTTGTTTTCTCAATGCTTCTAATATCAAACTTGAGACCCTCCCTATAGCATGAGATGTGACATCCAAGTCCTCCCCATTCCAATCCTGAGACCCTTCCTATAGCATGAGATGTGATATCTCAATGCTTCTAATACCAAACCTGAGACCCTTCCTATAACATGAGATGGGATATCCAACTCCTTCCCATTCCAATCCTGAGACCCTTCCGATAGCAGAGATGTGATATCTCAATGCTTATACCAATCCTGAGACCCTTCCTATGGCCTGAGATGTCATATACAACTCCTTCCCAATCCAATCCTGAGACCCTTCCTATAGCATGAGATGTGATATCTCAATGCTTATACCAAATGTGAGACCCTTCCTATAGCATGAGATGTGATATCCAACTCCTTCCCATTCCAATCCTGAGACCCTTCCTATAGCATGAGATGTGATGTCTCAATGCTTCTAATACCAAACCTGAGATCCTTCCTATAACATGAGATGTGATATCCAACTCCTTCCCATTCCAATCCTGAGACCCTTCGTATAGCATGAGATGTGATGTCTCAATGCTTCTAATACCAAACCTGAGAACCTTCCTACAGCATGCGATGTGATATCTCAATGCTTCTAATACCAAACCTGAGACCAGTCCTATAACATGAGATTGGATATCCAACTCCTTCCCCTTCCAAACCTGAGACCCTTCCTATAGCATGAGATGTGATATCCAACTTCTTCCCATTCCAATCCTGAGACCCTTCCTATAACATGAGATGTGATGTCTCAATGCTTCTAATACCAAACCTGAGATCTTTCCTATAACATGAGATGTGATATCCAACTCCTTCCCATTCCAATCCTGAGACCCTTCCTATAGCATGAGATGTGATATCTCAATGCTTATACCAAACCTGAGACCCTTCCTAAAGCTTGAGATGTGATATCCAACTCCTTCCCATTCCAATCCTGAGACCCTTCCGATATCATGAGATTTGTTATTTTAATGCTTCTAATGTCAAACTTGAGACCCTCCCTATAGCATGAGATGTGACATCCAAGTCCTCCCCATTCCAATCCTGAGACCCTTCCTATAACATGAGATGTCATATACAACTCCTTCCCAATCCAATCCTGAGACCCTTCCTATAGCATGAGATGTGATATCTCAATGCTTATACCAAATCTGAGACCCTTCCTATAGCATGAGATGTGATATCCAACTCATTCCCATTCCAATCCTGAGACCCTTCCTATAGCATGAGATGTGATGTCTCAATGCTTCTAATACCAAACCTGAGATCCTTCCAATAACATGAGATGTGATATCCAACTCCTTCCCATTCCAATCCTGAGACCCTTCCGATATCATGAGATTTGTTATTTTAATGCTTCTAATGTCAAACTTGAGACCCTCCCTATAGCATGAGATGTGACATCCAAGTCCTCCCCATTCCAATCCTGAGACCCTTCCTATAACATGAGATGTCATATACAACTCCTTCCCAATCCAATCCTGAGACCCTTCCTATAGCATGAGATGTGATATCTCAATGCTTATACCAAATCTGAGACCCTTCCTATAGCATGAGATGTGATATCCAACTCATTCCCATTCCAATCCTGAGACCCTTCCTATAGCATGAGATGTGATGTCTCAATGCTTCTAATACCAAACCTGAGATCCTTCCAATAACATGAGATGTGATATCCAACTCCTTCCCATTCCAATCCTGAGACCCTTATGATAGCATGAGATGTGATATCTCAATGCCTCTAATACCAAACCTGAGATACTTCCGATAGCATGAGATGTGATATCTCAATGCTTCTAATACCAAACCTGAGATTCTTCCTATAACATGAGATGTGATTTCCAAATCCTTCCCCTTCCAAACCTGAGACCCTCCATTTAGCATGAGATGTGATATACAACTCCTTCCCATTCCAATCCTGAGACCCTTCTGATAGCATGAGATGTGATATCTCAATGCCTCTAATACCAAACCTGAGATCCTATCTCTAACATGAAATGTGATATCCATCTCCTTCCCTTTCCAAACCTGAGGCCCTGCATATAGCATGAGATGTGATATCCAAGTCCTTCCCATTCCGAACCTGAGACCCTTCCTATAGCATGTGATGTGATATCTCAATGCTTATACCAAACCTGAGACCCTTCCTATGGCATGAGATGTCATATACAACTCCTTCCCATTCCAATCCTGAGACCCTTCCTATAGCATGAGATGTGATATCTCAATGCTTATACCAAACCTGAGACCCTTCCTATAGCATGAGATGTGATATCCAACTTCTTCCCATTCCAATCCTGAGACCCTTCCTATAACATGAGATGTGATGTCTCAATGCTTCTAATACCAAACCTGAGATATTTCCTATAACATGAGATGTGATATCCAACTCCTTCCCATTCCAATCCTGAGACCCTTCCTATAGCATGAGATGTGATATCTCAATGCTTATACCAAACCTGAGACCCTTCCTATAGCTTGAGATGTGATATCCAACTCATTCCCATTCCAATCCTGAGACCCTTCCTATAGCTTGAGATGTGATATCCAACTCCTTCCCCTTCCAAACCTGAGAGCCTTCCTATAGCATGAGATATGATATCCAAGTCCTTCCCATTCCAATCCTGAGACCCTTCCTATAACATGAAATGTGATATCCAACTCCTTCCCATTCCAACCTGAGACCCTTCCTATAGCATGAGATGGGATATCCAACTTCTTCCAAATCCAATCCTGAGACCCTTCCGATAGCAGAGATGTGATATCTCAATGCTTATACCAATCCTGAGACCCTTCCTATGGCCTGAGATGTCATATACAACTCCTTCCCAATCCAATCCTGAGACCCTTCCTATAGCATGAGATGTGATATCTCAATGCTTATACCAAATGTGAGACCCTTCCTATAGCATGAGATGTGATATCCAACTCCTTCCCATTCCAATCCTGAGACCCTTCCTATAGCATGAGATGTGATGTCTCAATGATTCTAATACCAAACCTGAGATCCTTCCTATAACATGAGATGTGATATCCAACTCCTTCCGATTCCAATCCTGAGACCCTTCCTATAGCATGAGATGTGATGTCTCAATGCTTCTAATACCAAACCTGAGAACCTTCCTACAGCATGCGATGTGATATCTCAATGCTTCTTATACCAAACCTGAGACCAGTCCTATAACATGAGATTGGATATCCAACTCCTTCCCCTTCCAAACCTGAGACCCTTCCTATAGCATGAGATGTGATATCCAACTTCTTCCCATTCCAATCCTGAGACCCTTCCTATAACATGAGATGTGATGTCTCAATGCTTCTAATACCAAACCTGAGATCTTTCCTATAACATGAGATGTGATATCCAACTCCTTCCCATTCCAATCCTGAGACCCTTCCTATAGCATGAGATGTGCTATCTCAATGCTTCTAATACCAAACCTGAGACCCTTCCTAAAGCTTGAGATGTGATATCCAACTCCTTCCCATTCCAATCCTGAGACCCTTCCTATAGCATGAGATGTGATATCTCAAGGCCTCTAATACCAAACCTGAGATCCTTCCTCTAACATGAAATGTGATATCCAACTCCTTCCCCTTCCAAACCTGAGAGCCTTCCTATAGCATGAGATATGATATCCAAGTCCTTCCCATTCCAATCCTGAGACCCTTCCTATAACATGAAATGTGATATCCAACTCCTTCCCATTCCAACCTGAGACCCTTCCTATAGCATGAGATGGGATATCCAACTCCTTCCAAATCCAATACTGATACCCTTCCAATAGCATGAGATGTGATATCCCAATGCTTCTACCAAACCTGAGACCCATACTATGGCATGAGATGTGATATCAAACTCATTCCCATTCCAATCCTGAGACTCTTCCTATAGCTTGAGATGTGATATCCAACTCCTTCCCATTCCAATTCTGAGACCCTTCCTATGCCATGAGACTTGATATCTCAATGCTTCTAATACCAAACCTGAGACCCGTCCTATAACATGAGATGTGATATCCAAATCTTTCCCCTTCCAAACCTTAGACCCTTCCTTTATCATGAGATGTGATATCCAACTCCTTCCCATTCCAATCCTGAGACCCTTCCGATATCATGAGATTTGTTATCTCAATGCTTCTAATATCAAACTTGAGACCCTCCCTATAGCATGAGATGTGACATCCAAGTCCTCCCCATTCCAATCCTGAGACCCTTCCTATAACATGAGATGTCATATACAACTCCTTCCCAATCCAATCCTGAGACCCTTCCTATAGCATGAGATGTGATATCTCAATGCTTATACCAAATCTGAGACCCTTCCTATAGCATGAGATGTGATATCCAACTCCTTCCCATTCCAATCCTGAGACCCTTCCTATAGCATGAGATGTGATGTCTCAATGCTTCTAATACCAAACCTGAGATCCTTCCAATAACATAAGATGTGATATCCAACTCCTTCCCATTCCAATCCTGAGACCCTTATGATAGCATGAGATGTGATATCTCAATGCCTCTAATACCAAACCTGAGATACTTCCGATAGCATGAGATGTGATATCTCAATGCTTCTAATACCAAACCTGAGATCCTTCCTATAACATGAGATGTGATTTCCAAATCCTTCCCCTTCCAAACCTGAGACCCTCCATTTAGCATGAGATGTGATATACAACTCCTTCCCATTCCAATCCTGAGACCCTTCTGATAGCATGAGATGTGATATCTCAATGCCTCTAATACCAAACCTGAGATCCTATCTCTAACATGAAATGTGATATCCATCTCCTTCCCTTTCCAAACCTGAGGCCCTGCCTATAGCATGAGATGTGATATCCAAGTCCTTCCCATTCCAATCCTGAGACCCTTCCTATAGCATGTGATGTGATATCTCAATGCTTATACCAAACCTGAGACCCTTCCTATGGCATGAGATGTCATATACAACTCCTTCCCATTCCAATCCTGAGACCCTTCCTATAGCATGAGATGTGATATCTCAATGCTTATACCAAACCTGAGACCCTTCCTATAGCATGAGATGTGATATCCAACTTCTTCCCATTCCAATCCTGAGACCCTTCCTATAACATGAGATGTGATGTCTCAATGCTTCTAATACCAAACCTGAGATATTTCCTATAACATGAGATGTGATATCCAACTCCTTCCCATTCCAATCCTGAGACCCTTCCTATAGCATGAGATGTGATATCTCAATGCTTATACCAAACCTGAGACCCTTCCTATAGCTTGAGATGTGATATCCAACTCCTTCCCATTCCAATCCTGAGACCCTTCCTATAGCTTGAGATGTGATATCCAACTCCTTCCCCTTCCAAACCTGAGAGCCTTCCTATAGCATGAGATATGATATCCAAGTCCTTCCCATTCCAATCCTGAGACCCTTCCTATAACATGAAATGTGATATCCAACTCCTTCCCATTCCAACCTGAGACCCTTCCTATAGCATGAGATGGGATATCCAACTCCTTCCAAATCCAATACTGATACCCTTCCAATAGCATGAGATGTGATATCCCAATGCTTCTACCAAACCTGAGACCCATACTATGGCATGAGATGTGATATCAAACTCATTCCCATTCCAATCCTGAGACTCTTCCTATAGCTTGAGATGTGATATCCAACTCCTTCCCATTCCAATTCTGAGACCCTTCCTATGCCATGAGACTTGATATCTCAATGCTTCTAATACCAAACCTGAGACCCGTCCTATAACATGAGATGTGATATCCAAATCTTTCCCCTTCCAAACCTTAGACCCTTCCTTTATCATGAGATGTGATATCCAACTCCTTCCCATTCCAATCCTGAGACCCTTCCGATATCATGAGATTTGTTCTCTCAATGCTTCTAATATCAAACTTGAGACCCTCCCTGTAGCATGAAATGTGACATCCAAGTCCTCCCCATTCCAATCCTGAGACCCTTCCTATAACATGAGATGTCATATACAACTCCTTCCCAATCCAATCCTGAGACCCTTCCTATAGCATGAGATGTGATATCTCAATGCTTATACCAAATCTGAGACCCTTCCTATAGCATGAGATGTGATATCCAACTCCTTCCCATTCCAATCCTGAGACCCTTCCTATAGCATGAGATGGGATGTCTCAATGCTTCTAATACCAAACCTGAGATCCTTCCAATAACATGAGATGTGATATCCAACTCCTTCCCATTCCAATCCTGAGACCCTTATGATAGCATGAGATGTGATATCTCAATGCCTCTAATACCAAACCTGAGATACTTCCGATAGCATGAGATGTGATATCTCAATGCTTCTAATACCAAACCTGAGATCCTTCCTATAACATGAGATGTGATTTCCAAATCCTTCCCCTTCTAAACCTGAGACCCTCCATTTAGCATGAGATGTGATATACAACTCCTTCCCATTCCAATCCTGAGACCCTTCTGATAGCATGAGATGTGATATCTCAATGCCTCTAATACCAAACCTGAGATCCTATCTCTAACATGAAATGTGATATCCATCTCCTTCCCTTTCCAAACCTGAGGCCCTGCCTATAGCATGAGATGTGATATCCAAGTCCTTCCCATTCCAATCCTGAGACCCTTCCTATAGCATGTGATGTGATATCTCAATGCTTATACCAAACCTGAGACCCTTCCTATGGCATGAGATGTCATATACAACTCCTTCCCATTCCAATCCTGAGACCCTTCCTATAGCATGAGATGTGATATCTCAATGCTTATACCAAACCTGAGACCCTTCCTATAGCATGAGATGTGATATCCAATTCCTTCCCATTCCAAACCTGAGACCCTTCCTATTGGATGAGATGTGATATCCAACTCCTTCCCATTCCAACCCTGAGACCCTTCCTATAGCATGAGATGTGATGTCTCAATGCTTCTAATACCAAACCTGAGACCCTTCCTATAGCATGAGATGTGATATCCAACTCCTTCCCGTTCCAAACCTGAGACACTAACTATAGCGTATGTGATATCCAACTCCTTCCCATTCCAAACATGAGACCCTTCCTATAGCAAGAAAGTAATATCCAACTCCTACCCATTCCAATCCTGAGACCCTTCCTATAGCAAGAGATGTGATATCCAAATCCTTCCCATTCCAATCCTGAGACCCTTCCGATAACATGAGATGTGATATCCAACTCATTCCCATTCCAACCTGAGACACTTCCTATAGCATGAGAAGGGATATCCAACTCCTTCCCAATCCAATCCTGAGACCCTTCCGATAGCAGAGATGTGATATCTCAATGCTTATACCAAACCTGAGACCCTTCCTATGGCATGAGATGTGATATCCAACTCCTTCCCATTCAAATCCTGAGACCCTTCCTATAGCATGAGAAGGGATATCCAACTCCTTCCCAATCCAATCCTGAGACCCTTCCGATAGCAGAGACGTGATATCTCAATGCTTCTACCAAACCTGAGACCCTTCCTTTAGCATGAGATGTGATATCCAAATCCTTCACATTCCAATCCTGAGACCCTTCCTATAGCATGAGATGTGATATCTCAATGCTTCTAATACCAAACCTGAGATCCTTCCTATAACATGAGATGTGATATCCAATTCCTTCCCATTCCAAACCTGAGACCCTTCCTATTGGATGAGATGTGATATCCAACTCCTTCCCATTCCAACCCTGAGACCCTTCCTATAGCATGAGATGTGATGTCTCAATGCTTCTAATACCAAACCTGAGATCCTTCCTATAACATGAGATGTGATATCCAACTCCTTCCATTCCAATCCTGAGACCCGTCCTATAGCATGAGATGTGATATCTCAATGCTTATACCAAACCTGAGACCCTTCCTATAGCATGAGATGTGATATCCAACTACTTCCCATTCCAATCCTGAGACCCTACCTATAGCATGAGATGTGATATCTCAATGCTTCTAATACCAAACCTGAGATCCTTCCTCTAACATGAAATGTGATATCTAACTAATTCCCTTTCCAAACCTAAGAGCCTATCTATAGCATGAGATGTGATATCCAAGTCCTTCCCATTCCAATCCTTAGACCCTTCCTACAGCATGCAATATGATATCTCAATGATTCTAATAACAAACCTGAGACCCGTCTTATAGCATGAGATATGATATCCAAGTCCTTCCCATTCCAATCCTGAGACCCTTCCTATAACATGAAATGTGATATCCAACTCCTTCCCATTCCAACCTGAGACCCTTCCTATAGCATGAGATGGGATATCCAACTTCTTCCAAATCCAATACTGATACCCTTCCGATAGCATGAGATGTGATATCCCAATGCTTCTACCAAACCTGAGACCCATACTATGGCATGAGATGTGATATCAAACTCCTTCCCATTCCAATCCTGAGACCCTTCCTATAGCTTGAGGTGTGATATCCAACTCCTTCCCATTCCAATTCTGAGACCCTTCTTATACCATGAGACTTGATATCTCAATGCTTCTAATACCAAACCTGAGACCCGTCCTATAACATGAGATGTGATATCCAAATCCTTCCCCTTCCAAACCTTAGACCCTTCCTTTATCATGAGATGTGGTATCCAACTCCTTCCCATTCCAATCCTGAGACCCTTCCGATATCATGAGATTTGGTATCTCAATGCTTCTAATATCAAACTTGAGACCCTCCCTATAGCATGAGATGTGACATCCAAGTCATTCCCATTCCAATCCTGAGACCCTTCCTATAGCATGAGATGTGATATCTCTATGCTTCTAATACCAAACCTGAGACCCTTCCTATAAGATGAGATGGGATATCCAACTCCTTCCCATTGCAATCCTGAGACCCTTCCGATAGCAGAGATGTGATATCTCAATGCTTATACCAAACCTGAGACCCTTCCTATGGCCTGAGATGTCATATACAACTCCTTCCCATTCCAATCCTGAGACCCTTCCTTTAGCATGAGATGTGATATCTCAATGCTTATACCAAATCTGAGACCCTTCCTATAGCATGAGATGTGATATCCAAATCCTTCCCATTCCAATCCTGAGACCCTTCCTATAGCATGAGATGTGATATCTCAATGCTTATACCAAACCTGAGAGTCTACCTATAGCATGAGATGTGATATCCAAGTCCATCCCATTCCAATCCTTAGACCCTTCCTACAGCATGCGATGTGATATCTCAATGATTCTAATACCAGACCAGAGACTCTTCCTATAACATGAGATGGGATATCCAACTCCTTCCCATTCCAATCCTGAGCCGCTTCCGATAGCAGAGATGTGATATCTCAATGCTTATACCAAACCTGAGACCCTTCCTATAACATGAGATGTGATATCCAACTCCTTCCCGTTCCAAACCTGAGACACTAACTATAGCGTATGTGATATCCAACTCCTTCCCATTCCAAACATGAGACCCTTCCTATAGCAAGAAAGTAATATCCAACTCCTACCCATTCCAATCCTGAGACCCTTCCTATAGCAAGAGATGTGATATCCAAATCCTTCCCATTCCAATCCTGAGACCCTTCCGATAACATGAGATGTGATATCCAACTCCTTCCCATTCCAACCTGAGACACTTCCTATAGCATGAGAAGGGATATCCAACTCCTTCCCAATCCAATCCTGAGACCCTTCCGATAGCAGAGATGTGATATCTCAATGCTTATACCAAACCTGAGACCCTTCCTATGGCATGAGATGTGATATCCAACTCCTTGCCATTCAAATCCTGAGACCCTTCCTATAGCATGAGAAGGGATATCCAACTCCTTCCCAATCCAATCCTGAGACCCTTCCGATAGCAGAGACGTGATATCTCAATGCTTCTACCAAACCTGAGACCCTTCCTTTAGTATGAGATGTGATATCCAAATCCTTCACATTCCAATCCTGAGACCCTTCCTATAGCATGAGATGTGATATCTCAATGCTTCTAATACCAAACCTGAGATCCTTCCTATAACATGAGATGTGATATCCAATTCCTTCCCATTCCAAACCTGAGACCCTTTCTATTGGATGAGATGTGATATCCAACTCCTTCCCATTCCAACCCTGAGACCCTTCCTATAGCATGAGATGTGATGTCTCAATGCTTCTAATACCAAACCTGAGATCCTTCCTATAACATGAGATGTGATATCCAACTCCTTCCATTCCAATCCTGAGACCCGTCCTATAGCATGAGATGTGATATCTCAATGCTTATACCAAACCTGAGATCCTTCCTATAACATGAGATGTGATATCCAACTCCTTCCAATCCAATCCTGAGACCCGTCCTATAGCATGAGATGTGATATCTTAATGCTTCTAATACCAAACCTGAGATCCTTCCTCTAACATGAAATGTGATATCCAACTCCTTCCCTTTCCAAACCTAAGAGCCTATCTATAGCATGAGATGTGATATCCAAGTCCTTCCCATTCCCACCCTTAGACCCTTCCTACAGCATGCAATATGATATCTCAATGATTCTAATAACAAACCTGAGACCCGTCCTATAACATGAGATGGGATATCCAACTCCTTCCCATTCCAATCCTGAGACACTTCCGATAGCAGAGATGTGATATCTCAATGCTTATACCAAACCTGAGACCCTTCCTATAACATGAGATGTGATATCCAAATCCTTCCCGTTCCAAACCTGAGACCCTTCCTTTAGCATGAGATGTGATATCCAGCTCCTTCCCATTCCAATCCTGAGACCCTTCCTATAGCATGAGATGTGATATCTCAATGCTTCTAATACCAAACCTGAGATCCTTCCTCTAACATGAAATGTGATATCCAACTCCTTCCCTTTCCAAACCTAAGTGCCTATCTATAGCATGAGATGTGATATCCAAGTCCATCCCATTCCAATCCTTAGACCCTTCCTACAGCATGCGATGTGATATCTCAATGATTCTAATACCAAACCAGAGACTCGTCCTATAACATGAGATGGGATATCCAACTCCTTCCTATTCCAATCCTGAGCCACTTCCGATAGCAGAGATGTGATATCTCAATGCTTATACCAAACCTGAGACCCTTCCTATAACATGAGATGTGATATCCAACTCCTTCCCGTTCCAAACCTGAGACACTAACTATAGCATATGTGATATCCAACTCCTTCCCATTCCAAACATGAGACCCTTCCTATAGCAAGAAAGTAATATCCAACTCCTACCCATTCCAATCCTGAGACCCTTCCTATAGCAAGAGATGTGATATCCAAATCCTTCCCATTCCAATCCTGAGACCCTTCCTATAACATGTGATGTGATATCCAACTCCTTCCCATTCCAACCTGAGACACTTCCTTTAGCATGAGATGTGATATCCAAATCCTTCACATTCCAATCCTGAGACCCTTCCTATAGCATGAGAAAGGATATCTCAATGCTTCTAATACCAAACCTGAGATCCTTCCTATAACATGAGATTTGATATCCAATTCCTTCCCATTCCAATCCTGAGACCCTTCCTATAGCATGAGATGTGATATCTCTATGCTTCTAATACCAAACCTGAGACCATTCCTATAACATGAGATGGGATATCCAACTCCTTCCCATTCCAATCCTGAGACCCTTCCGATAGCAGAGATGTGATATCTCAATGCTTATACCAAACCTGAGACCCTTCCTATGGCCTGAGATGTCATATACAACTCCTTCACATTCCAATCCTGAGAACCTTTCTTTAGCATGAGATGTGATATCTCAATGCTTATACCAAATCTGAGACCCTTCCTATAGCATGAGATGTGATATCTCAATGCTTATACCAAACCTGAGAGCCTACCTATAGCATGAGATGTGATATCCAAGTCCATCCCATTCCAATCCTTAGACCCTTCCTACAGCATGCGATGTGATATCTCAATGATTCTAATACCAAACCAGAGACTCTTCCTATAACATGAGATGGGATATCCAACTCCTTCCCATTCCAATCCTGAGCCGCTTCCGATAGCAGAGATGTGATATCTCAATGCTTATACCAAACCTGAGACCCTTCCTATAACATGAGATGTGATATCCAACTCCTTCCCGTTCCAAACCTGAGACACTAACTATAGCATATGTGATATCCAACTGCTTCCCATTCCAAACATGAGACCCTTCCTATAGCAAGAAAGTAATATCCAACTCCTACCCATTCCAATCCTGAGACCCTTCCTATAGCAAGAGATGTGATATCCAAATCCTTCCCATTCCAATCCTGAGACCCTTCCGATAACATGAGATGTGATATCCAACTCCTTCCCATTCCAACCTGAGACACTTCCTATAGCATGAGAAGGGATATCCAACTCCTTCCCAATCCAATCCTGAGACCCTTCCGATAGCAGAGATGTGATATCTCAATGCTTATACCAAACCTGAGACCCTTCCTATGGCATGAGATGTGATATCCAACTCCTTGCCATTCAAATCCTGAGACCCTTCCTATAGCATGAGAAGGGATATCCAACTCCTTCCCAATCCAATCCTGAGACCCTTCCGATAGCAGAGACGTGATATCTCAATGCTTCTACCAAACCTGAGACCCTTCCTTTAGTATGAGATGTGATATCCAAATCCTTCACATTCCAATCCTGAGACCCTTCCTATAGCATGAGATGTGATATCTCAATGCTTCTAATACCAAACCTGAGATCCTTCCTATAACATGAGATGTGATATCCAATTCCTTCCCATTCCAACCCTGAGACCCTTCCTAGAGCATGAGATGTGATGTCTCAATGCTTCTAATACCAAACCTGAGATCCTTCCTATAACATGAGATGTGATATCCAACTCCTTCCATTCCAATCCTGAGACCCGTCCTATAGCATGAGATGTGATATCTCAATGCTTCTAATACCAAACCTGAGATCCTTCCTCTAACATGAAATGTGATATCCAACTCCTTCCCTTTCCAAACCTAAGAGCCTATCTATAGCATGAGATGTGATATCCAAGTCCTTCCCATTCCAACCCTTAGACCCTTCCTACAGCATGCAATATGATATCTCAATGATTCTAATAACAAACCTGAGACCCGTCCTATAACATGAGATGGGATATCCAACTCCTTCCCATTCCAATCCTGAGACACTTCCGATAGCAGAGATGTGATATCTCAATGCTTATACCAAACCTGAGACCCTTCCTATAACATGAGATGTGATATCCAAATCCTTCCCGTTCCAAACCTGAGACCCTTCCTTTAGCATGAGATGTGATATCCAGCTCCTTCCCATTCCAATCCTGAGACCCTTCCTATAGCATGAGATGTGATATCTCAATGCTTCTAATACCAAACCTGAGATCCTTCCTCTAACATGAAATGTGATATCCAACTCCTTCCCTTTCCAAACCTAAGAGCCTATCTATAGCATGAGATGTGATATCCAAGTCCATCCCATTCCAATCCTTAGACCCTTCCTACAGCATGCGATGTGATATCTCAATGATTCTAATACCAAACCAGAGACTCGTCCTATAACATGAGATGGGATATCCAACTCCTTCCTATTCCAATCCTGAGCCACTTCCGATAGCAGAGATGTGATATCTCAATGCTTATACCAAACCTGAGACCCTTCCTATAACATGAAATGTGATATCCAACTCCTTCCCGTTCCAAACCTGAGACACTAACTATAGCATATGTGATATCCAACTCCTTCCCATTCCAAACATGAGACCCTTCCTATAGCAAGAAAGTAATATCCAACTCCTACCCATTCCAATCCTGAGACCCTTCCTATAGCAAGAGATGTGATATCCAAATCCTTCCCATTCCAATCCTGAGACCCTTCCTATAACATGTGATGTGATATCCAACTCCTTCCCATTCCAACCTGAGACACTTCCTTTAGCATGAGATGTGATATCCAAATCCTTCACATTCCAATCCTGAGACCCTTCCTATAGCATGAGAAAGGATATCTCAATGCTTCTAATACCAAACCTGAGATCCTTCCTATAACATGAGATTTGATATCCAATTCCTTCCCATTCCAATCCTGAGACCCTTCCTATAGCATGAGATGTGATATCTCTATGCTTCTAATACCAAACCTGAGACCATTCCTATAACATGAGATGGGATATCCAACTCCTTCCCATTCCAATCCTGAGACCCTTCCGATAGCAGAGATGTGATATCTCAATGCTTATACCAAACCTGAGACCCTTCCTATGGCCTGAGATGTCATATACAACTCCTTCCCATTCCAATCCTGAGAACCTTTCTTTAGCATGAGATGTGATATCTCAATGCTTATACCAAATCTGAGACCCTTCCTATAGAATGAGATGTGATATCCAATTCCTTCCCATTCCAATCCTGAGACCCTTCCTATAGCATGAGATGTGATATCTCAATGCTTATACCAAACCTGAGAGCCTACCTATAGCATGAGATGTGATATCCAAGTCCATCCCATTCCAATCCTTAGACCCTTCCTACAGCATGCGATGTGATATCTCAATGATTCTAATACCAAACCAGAGACTCTTCCTATCACATGAGATGGGATATCCAACTCCTTCCCATTCCAATCCTGAGCCGCTTCCGATAGCAGAGATGTGATATCTCAATGCTTATACCAAACCTGAGACCCTTCCTATAACATGAGATGTGATATCCAACTCCTTCCCGTTCCAAACCTGAGACACTAACTACAGCATATGTGATATCCAACTGCTTCCCATTCCAAACATGAGACCCTTCCTATAGCAAGAAAGTAATATCCAACTCCTACCCATTCCAATCCTGAGACCCTTCCTATAGCAAGAGATGTGATATCCAAATCCTTCCCATTCCAATCCTGAGACCCTTCCTATAACATGAGATGTGATATCCAACTCCTTCCCATTCAAATCCTGAGACCCTTCCTATAGCATGAGAAGGGATATCCAACTCCTTCCCAATCCAATCCTGAGACCCTTCCGATAGCAGAGACGTGATATATCAATGCTTCTACCAAACCTGAGACCCTTCCTTTAGCATGAGATGTGATATCCAAATCCTTCACATTCCAATCCTGAGACCCTTCCTATAGCATGAGATGTGATATCTCAATGCTTCTAATACCAAACCTGAGATCCTTCCTATAACATGAGATGTGATATCCAATTCCTTCCCATTCCAAACCTGAGACCCTTCCTATTGGATGAGATGTGATATCCAACTCCTTCCCATTCCAACCCTGAGACCCTTCCTATAGCATGAGATGTGATGTCTCAATGCTTCTAATACCAAACCTGAGATCCTTCCTATAACATGAGATGTGATATCCAACTCCTTCCATTCCAATCCTGAGACCCGTCCTATAGCATGAGATGTGATATCTCAATGCTTATACCAAACCTGAGACCCTTCCTATAGCATGAGATGTGATATCCAACTACTTCCCATTCCAATCCTGAGACCCTTCCTATAGCATGAGATGTGATATCTCAATGCTTCTAATACCAAACCTGAGATCCTTCCTCTAACATGAAATGTGATATCTAACTCCTTCCCTTTCCAAACCTAAGAGCCTATCTATAGCATGAGATGTGATATCCAAGTCCTTCCCATTCCAATCCTTAGACCCTTCCTACAGCATGCAATATGATATCTCAATGATTCTAATAACAAACCTGAGACCCGTCTTATAGCATGAGATATGATATCCAAGTCCTTCCCATTCCAATCCTGAGACCCTTCCTATAACATGAAATGTGATATCCAACTCCTTCCCATTCCAACCTGAGACCCTTCCTATAGCATGAGATGGGATATCCAACTTCTTCCAAATCCAATACTGATACCCTTCTTATACCATGAGACTTGATATCTCAATGCTTCTAATACCAAACCTGAGACCCGTCCTATAACATGAGATGTGATATCCAAATCCTTCCCCTTCCAAACCTTAGACCCTTCCTTTATCATGAGATGTGGTATCCAACTCCTTCCCATTCCAATCCTGAGACCCTTCCGATATCATGAGATTTGGTATCTCAATGCCCTGTTCCTAGGCACCTCCGCCCACAACCTAAAAAAACTCCAAATCACGCAAAACAATGCGCTCCGGGCAGCACTGTCCATTCCAAAAAGAGAACACATCTCGCAAGCAAGGAAAGATGCCCACTGGCTACCCGTGAAGGAACGCATACTTTTCAAAGCCATGACCATCACACATAGATGCCTATCCCTGGATGCCCCACCCTATCTCGCAGAAAGAATCACACCGAAAGCCTCCATCAGACCCACCAGAGCTCACCGCACCAACATGATTGATGTCCCCACGTTTCAAAGATCCAGGGCGGGAGGAACCAGCTTCCAACACCTCGCACCTAAAAACTGGAACTCCTTACCTACCTCACTAAGGAACGAAAAATCATACCATACCTTCCGTAAAAACCTCAAAACCCTCCTATTCCGCTAAAGTCTTCCACGTGCACTCTCATGCTTGCATTGTAACCACAGCATAGCATAACCTCTAAGCTCAATGTTTATTACCAATGTGAAATGTACTCGGTAACTCGGTTTACATCTGTAAACACATTCCTATGCTTGTGTTCATGACTAAGTCTGCTGTAACAGCGCCACGATGCCCCAGGGCAGTTCTGTGCGCTTTATAAATGCAAATAAATAAAATAAAATAAATAAATGCTTCTAATATCAAACTTGAGACCCTCCCTATAGCATGAGATGTGACATCCAAGTCCTTCCCATTCCAATCCTGAGACCCTTCCTATAGCATGAGATGTGATATCTCTATGCTTCTAATACCAAACCTGAGACCCTTCCTATAAGATGAGATGGGATATCCAACTCCTTCCCATTGCAATCCTGAGACCCTTCCGATAGCAGAGATGTGATATCTCAATGCTTATACCAAACCTGAGACCCTTCCTATGGCCTGAGATGTCATATACAACTCCTTCCCATTCCAATCCTGAGACCCTTCCTTTAGCATGAGATGTGATATCTCAATGCTTATACCAAATCTGAGACCCTTCCTATAGCATGAGATGTGATATGCAAATCCTTCCCATTCCAATCCTGAGACCCTTCCTATAGCATGAGATGTGATATCTCAATGCTTATACCAAACCTGAGAGTCTACCTATAGCATGAGTTGTGATATCCAAGTCCATCCCATTCCAATCCTTAGACCCTTCCTACAGCATGCGATGTGATATCTCAATGATTCTAATACCAAACCAGAGACTCTTCCTATAACATGAGATGGGATATCCAACTCCTTCCCATTCCAATCCTGAGCCGCTTCCGATAGCAGAGATGTGATATCTCAATGCTTATACCAAACCTGAGACCCTTCCTATAACATGAGATGTGATATCCAACTCCTTCCCGTTCCAAACCTGAGACACTAACTATAGCGTATGTGATATCCAACTCCTTCCCATTCCAAACATGAGACCCTTCCTATAGCAAGAAAGTAATATCCAACTCCTACCCATTCCAATCCTGAGACCCTTCCTATAGCAAGAGATGTGATATCCAAATCCTTCCCATTCCAATCCTGAGACCCTTCCGATAACATGAGATGTGATATCCAACTCCTTCCCATTCCAACCTGAGACACTTCCTATAGCATGAGAAGGGATATCCAACTCCTTCCCAATCCAATCCTGAGACCCTTCCGATAGCAGAGATGTGATATCTCAATGCTTATACCAAACCTGAGACCCTTCCTATGGCATGAGATATGATATCCAACTCCTTGCCATTCAAATCCTGAGACCCTTCCTATAGCATGAGAAGGGATATCCAACTCCTTCCCAATCCAATCCTGAGACCCTTCCGATAGCAGAGACGTGATATCTCAATGCTTCTACCAAACCTGAGACCCTTCCTTTAGTATGAGATGTGATATCCAAATCCTTCACATTCCAATCCTGAGACCCTTCCTATAGCATGAGATGTGATATCTCAATGCTTCTAATACCAAACCTGAGATCCTTCCTATAACATGAGATGTGATATCCAATTCCTTCCCATTCCAAACCTGAGACCCTTCCTATTGGATGAGATGTGATATCCAACTCCTTCCCATTCCAACCCTGAGACCCTTCCTATAGCATGAGATGTGATGTCTCAATGCTTCTAATACCAAACCTGAGATCCTTCCTATAACATGAGATGTGATATCCAACTCCTTCCATTCCAATCCTGAGACCCGTCCTATAGCATGAGATGTGATATCTCAATGCTTATACCAAACCTGAGATCCTTCCTATAACATGAGATGTGATATCCAACTCCTTCCATTCCAATCCTGAGACCCGTCCTATAGCATGAGATGTGATATCTCAATGCTTCTAATACCAAACCTGAGATCCTTCCTCTAACATGAAATGTGATATCCAACTCCTTCCCTTTCCAAACCTAAGAGCCTATCTATAGCATGAGATGTGATATCCAAGTCCTTCCCATTCCAACCCTTAGACCCTTCCTACAGCATGCAATATGATATCTCAATGATTCTAATAACAAACCTGAGACCCGTCCTATAACATGAGATGGGATATCCAACTCCTTCCCATTCCAATCCTGAGACACTTCCGATAGAAGAGATGTGATATCTCAATGCTTATACCAAACCTGAGACCCTTCCTATAACATGAGATGTGATATCCAAATCCTTCCCGTTCCAAACCTGAGACCCTTCCTTTAGCATGAGATGTGATATCCAGCTCCTTCCCATTCCAATCCTGAGACCCTTCCTATAGCATGAGATGTGATATCTCAATGCTTCTAATACCAAACCTGAGATCCTTCCTCTAACATGAAATGTGATATCCAACTCCTTCCCTTTCCAAACCTAAGAGCCTATCTATAGCATGAGATGTGATATCCAAGTCCATCCCATTCCAATCCTTAGACCCTTCCTACAGCATGCGATGTGATATCTCAATGATTCTAATACCAAACCAGAGACTCGTCCTATAACATGAGATGGGATATCCAACTCCTTCCTATTCCAATCCTGAGCCACTTCCGATAGCAGAGATGTGATATCTCAATGCTTATACCAAACCTGAGACCCTTCCTATAACATGAGATGTGATATCCAACTCCTTCCCGTTCCAAACCTGAGACACTAACTATTGCATATGTGATATCCAACTCCTTCCCATTCCAAACATGAGACCCTTCCTATAGCAAGAAAGTAATATCCAACTCCTACCCATTCCAATCCTGAGACCCTTCCTATAGCAAGAGATGTGATATCCAAATCCTTCCCATTCCAATCCTGAGACCCTTCCTATAACATGGGATGTGATATCCAACTCCTTCCCATTCCAACCTGAGACACTTCCTTTAGCATGAGATGTGATATCCAAATCCTTCACATTCCAATCCTGAGACCCTTCCTATAGCATGAGAAAGGATATCTCAATGCTTCTAATACCAAACCTGAGATCCTTCCTATAACATGAGATTTGATATCCAATTCCTTCCCATTCCAATCCTGAGACCCTTCCTATAGCATGAGATGTGATATCTCTATGCTTCTAATACCAAACCTGAGACCATTCCTATAACATGAGATGGGATATCCAACTCCTTCCCATTCCAATCCTGAGACCCTTCCGATAGCAGAGATGTGATATCTCAATGCTTATACCAAACCTGAGACCCTTCCTATGGCCTGAGATGTCATATACAACTCCTTCCCATTCCAATCCTGAGAACCTTTCTTTAGCATGAGATGTGATATCTCAATGCTTATACCAAATCTGAGACCCTTCCTATAGCATGAGATGTGATATCCAATTCCTTCCCATTCCAATCCTGAGACCCTTCCTATAGCATGAGATGTGATATCTCAATGCTTATACCAAACCTGAGAGCCTACCTATAGCATGAGATGTGATATCCAAGTCCATCCCATTCCAATCCTTAGACCCTTCCTACAGCATGCGATGTGATATCTCAATGATTCTAATACCAAACCAGAGACTCTTCCTATAACATGAGATGGGATATCCAACTCCTTCCCATTCCAATCCTGAGCCGCTTCCGATAGCAGAGATGTGATATCTCAATGCTTATACCAAACCTGAGACCCTTCCTATAACATGAGATGTGATATCCAACTCCTTCCCGTTCCAAACCTGAGACACTAACTATAGCATATGTGATATCCAACTGCTTCCCATTCCAAACATGAGACCCTTCCTATAGCAAGAAAGTAATATCCAACTCCTACCCATTCCAATCCTGAGACCCTTCCTATAGCAAGAGATGTGATATCCAAATCCTTCCCATTCCAATCCTGAGACCCTTCCTATAACATGAGATGTGATATCCAACTCCTTCCCATTCAAATCCTGAGACCCTTCCTATAGCATGAGAAGGGATATCCAACTCCTTCCCAATCCAATCCTGAGACCCTTCCGATAGCAGAGACGTGATATCTCAATGCTTCTACCAAACCTGAGACCCTTCCTTTAGCATGAGATGTGATATCCAAATCCTTCACATTCCAATCCTGAGACCCTTCCTATAGCATGAGATGTGATATCTCAATGCTTCTAATACCAAACCTGAGATCCTTCCTATAACATGAGATGTGATATCCAATTCCTTCCCATTCCAAACCTGAGACCCTTCCTATTGGATGAGATGTGATATCCAACTCCTTCCCATTCCAACCCTGAGACCCTTCCTATAGCATGAGATGTGATGTCTCAATGCTTCTAATACCAAACCTGAGATCCTTCCTATAACATGAGATGTGATATCCAACTCCTTCCATTCCAATCCTGAGACCCGTCCTATAGCATGAGATGTGATATCTCAATGCTTATACCAAACCTGAGACCCTTCCTATAGCATGAGATGTGATATCCAACTACTTCCCATTCCAATCCTGAGACCCTTCCTATAGCATGAGATGTGATATCTCAATGCTTCTAATACCAAACCTGAGATCCTTCCTCTAACATGAAATGTGATATCTAACTCCTTCCCTTTCCAAACCTAAGAGCCTATCTATAGCATGAGATGTGATATCCAAGTCCTTCCCATTCCAATCCTTAGACCCTTCCTACAGCATGCAATATGATATCTCAATGATTCTAATAACAAACCTGAGACCCGTCTTATAGCATGAGATATGATATCCAAGTCCTTCCCATTCCAATCCTGAGACCCTTCCTATAACATGAAATGTGATATCCAACTCCTTCCCATTCCAACCTGAGACCCTTCCTATAGCATGAGATGGGATATCCAACTTCTTCCAAATCCAATACTGATACCCTTCCGATAGCATGAGATGTGATATCCCAATGCTTCTACCAAACCTGAGACCCATACTATGGCATGAGATGTGATATCAAACTCCTTCCCATTCCAATCCTGAGACCCTTCCTATAGCTTGAGGTGTGATATCCAACTCCTTCCCATTCCAATTCTGAGACCCTTCTTATACCATGAGACTTGATATCTCAATGCTTCTAATACCAAACCTGAGACCCGTCCTATAACATGAGATGTGATATCCAAATCCTTCCCCTTCCAAACCTTAGACCCTTCCTTTATCATGAGATGTGGTATCCAACTCCTTCCCATTCCAATCCTGAGACCCTTCCGATATCATGAGATTTGGTATCTCAATGCTTCTAATATCAAACTTGAGACCCTCCCTATAGCATGAGATGTGACATCCAAGTCCTTCCCATTCCAATCCTGAGACCCTTCCTATAGCATGAGATGTGATATCTCTATGCTTCTAATACCAAACCTGAGACCCTTCCTATAAGATGAGATGGGATATCCAACTCCTTCCCATTGCAATCCTGAGACCCTTCCGATAGCAGAGATGTGATATCTCAATGCTTATACCAAACCTGAGACCCTTCCTATGGCCTGAGATGTCATATACAACTCCTTCCCATTCCAATCCTGAGACCCTTCCTTTAGCATGAGATGTGATATCTCAATGCTTATACCAAATCTGAGACCCTTCCTATAGCATGAGATGTGATATCCAAATCCTTCCCATTCCAATCCTGAGACCCTTCCTATAGCATGAGATGTGATATCTCAATGCTTATACCAAACCTGAGAGTCTACCTATAGCATGAGATGTGATATCCAAGTCCATCCCATTCCAATCCTTAGACCCTTCCTACAGCATGCGATGTGATATCTCAATGATTCTAATACCAAACCAGAGACTCTTCCTATAACATGAGATGGGATATCCAACTCCTTCCCATTCCAATCCTGAGCCGCTTCCGATAGCAGAGATGTGATATCTCAATGCTTATACCAAACCTGAGACCCTTCCTATAACATGAGATGTGATATCCAACTCCTTCCCGTTCCAAACCTGAGACACTAACTATAGCGTATGTGATATCCAACTCCTTCCCATTCCAAACATGAGACCCTTCCTATAGCAAGAAAGTAATATCCAACTCCTACCCATTCCAATCCTGAGACCCTTCGTATAGCAAGAGATGTGATATCCAAATCCTTCCCATTCCAATCCTGAGACCCTTCCGATAACATGAGATGTGATATCCAACTCCTTCCCATTCCAACCTGAGACACTTCCTATAGCATGAGAAGGGATATCCAACTCCTTCCCAATCCAATCCTGAGACCCTTCCGATAGCAGAGATGTGATATCTCAATGCTTATACCAAACCTGAGACCCTTCCTATGGCATGAGATGTGATATCCAACTCCTTGCCATTCAAATCCTGATACCCTTCCTATAGCATGAGAAGGGATATCCAACTCCTTCCCAATCCAATCCTGAGACCCTTCCGATAGCAGAGACGTGATATCTCAATGCTTCTACCAAACCTGAGACCCTTCCTTTAGTATGAGATGTGATATCCAAATCCTTCACATTCCAATCCTGAGACCCTTCCTATAGCATGAGATGTGATATCTCAATGCTTCTAATACCAAACCTGAGATCCTTCCTATAACATGAGATGTGATATCCAATTCCTTCCCATTCCAAACCTGAGACCCTTCCTATTGGATGAGATGTGATATCCAACTCCTTCCCATTCCAACCCTGAGACCCTTCCTATAGCATGAGATGTGATGTCTCAATGCTTCTAATACCAAACCTGAGATCCTTCCTATAACATGAGATGTGATATCCAACTTCTTCCATTCCAATCCTGAGACCCGTCCTATAGCATGAGATGTGATATCTCAATGCTTATACCAAACCTGAGATCCTTCCTATAACATGAGATGTGATATCCAACTCCTTCCATTCCAATCCTGAGACCCGTCCTATAGCATGAGATGTGACATCTCAACGCTTCTAATACCAAACCTGAGATCCTTCCTCTAACATGAAATGTGATATCCAACTCCTTCCCTTTCCAAACCTAAGAGCCTATCTATAGCATGAGATGTGATATCCAAGTCCTTCCCATTCCAACCCTTAGACCCTTCCTACAGCATGCAATATGATATCTCAATGATTCTAATAACAAACCTGAGACCCGTCCTATAACATGAGATGGGATATCCAACTCCTTCCCATTCCAATCCTGAGACACTTCCGATAGCAGAGATGTGATATCTCAATGCTTATACCAAACCTGAGACCCTTCCTATAACATGAGATGTGATATCCAAATCCTTCCCGTTCCAAACCTGAGACCCTTCCTTTAGCATGAGATGTGATATCCAGCTCCTTCCCATTCCAATCCTGAGACCCTTCCTATAGCATGAGATGTGATATCTCAATGCTTCTAATACCAAACCTGAGATCCTTCCTCTAACATGAAATGTGATATCCAACTCCTTCCCTTTCCAAACCTAAGAGCCTATCTATAGCATGAGATGTGATATCCAAGTCCATCCCATTCCAATCCTTAGACCCTTCCTACAGCATGCGATGTGATATCTCAATGATTCTAATACCAAACCAGAGACTCGTCCTATAACATGAGATGGGATATCCAACTCCTTCCTATTCCAATCCTGAGCCACTTCCGATAGCAGAGATGTGATATCTCAATGCTTATACCAAACCTGAGACCCTTCCTATAACATGAGATGTGATATCCAACTCCTTCCCGTTCCAAACCTGAGACACTAACTATAGCATATGTGATATCCAACTCCTTCCCATTCCAAACATGAGACCCTTCCTATAGCAAGAAAGTAATATCCAACTCCTACCCATTCCAATCCTGAGACCCTTCCTATAGCAAGAGATGTGATATCCAAATCCTTCCCATTCCAATCCTGAGACCCTTCCTATAACATGTGATGTGATATCCAACTCCTTCCCATTCCAACCTGAGACACTTCCTTTAGCATGAGATGTGATATCCAAATCCTTCACATTCCAATCCTGAGACCCTTCCTATAGCATGAGAAAGGATATCTCAATGCTTCTAATACCAAACCTGAGATCCTTCCTATAACATGAGATTTGATATCCAATTCCTTCCCATTCCAATCCTGAGACCCTTCCTATAGCATGAGATGTGATATCTCTATGCTTCTAATACCAAACCTGAGACCATTCCTATAACATGAGATGGGATATCCAACTCCTTCCCATTCCAATCCTGAGACCCTTCCGATAGCAGAGATGTGATATCTCAATGCTTATAGCAAACCTGAGACCCTTCCTATGGCCTGAGATGTCATATACAACTCCTTCCCATTCCAATCCTGAGAACCTTTCTTTAGCATGAGATGTGATATCTCAATGCTTATACCAAATCTGAGACCCTTCCTATAGCATGAGATGTGATATCCAATTCCTTCCCATTCCAATCCTGAGACCCTTCCTATAGCATGAGATGTGATATCTCAATGCTTATACCAAACCTGAGAGCCTACCTATAGCATGAGATGTGATATCCAAGTCCATCCCATTTCAATCCTTAGACCCTTCCTACAGCATGCGATGTGATATCTCAATGATTCTAATACCAAACCAGAGACTCTTCCTATAACATGAGATGGGATATCCAACTCCTTCCCATTCCAATCCTGAGCCGCTTCCGATAGCAGAGATGTGATATCTCAATGCTTATACCAAACCTGAGACCCTTCCTATAACATGAGATGTGATATCCAACTCCTTCCCGTTCCAAACCTGAGACACTAACTATAGCATATGTGATATCCAACTGCTTCCCATTCCAAACATGAGACCCTTCCTATAGCAAGAAAGTAATATCCAACTCCTACCCATTCCAATCCTGAGACCCTTCCTATAGCAAGAGATGTGATATCCAAATCCTTCCCATTCCAATCCTGAGACCCTTCCTATAACATGAGATGTGATATCCAACTCCTTCCCATTCAAATCCTGAGACCCTTCCTATAGCATGAGAAGGGATATCCAACTCCTTCCCAATCCAATCCTGAGACCCTTCCGATAGCAGAGACGTGATATCTCAATGCTTCTACCAAACCTGAGACCCTTCCTTTAGCATGAGATGTGATATCCAAATCCTTCACATTCCAATCCTGAGACCCTTCCTATAGCATGAGATGTGATATCTCAATGCTTTTAATACCAAACCTGAGATCCTTCCTATAACATGAGATGTGATATCCAATTCCTTCCCATTCCAAACCTGAGACCCTTCCTATTGGATGAGATGTGATATCCAACTCCTTCCCATTCCAACCCTGAGACCTTTCCTATAGCATGAGATGTGATGTCTCAATGCTTCTAATACCAAACCTGAGATCCTTCCTATAACATGAGATGTGATATCCAACTCCTTCCATTCCAATCCTGAGACCCGTCCTATAGCATGAGATGTGATATCTCAATGCTTATACCAAACCTGAGACCCTTCCTATAGCATGAGATGTGATATCCAACTACTTCCCATTCCAATCCTGAGACCCTTCCTATAGCATGAGATGTGATATCTCAATGCTTCTAATACCAAACCTGAGATCCTTCCTCTAACATGAAATGTGATATCTAACTCCTTCCCTTTCCAAACCTAAGAGCCTATCTATAGCATGAGATGTGATATCCAAGTCCTTCCCATTCCAATCCTTAGACCCTTCCTACAGCATGCAATATGATATCTCAATGATTCTAATAACAAACCTGAGACCCGTCTTATAGCATGAGATATGATATCCAAGTCCTTCCCATTCCAATCCTGAGACCCTTCCTATAACATGAAATGTGATATCCAACTCCTTCCCATTCCAACCTGAGACCCTTCCTATAGCATGAGATGGGATATCCAACTTCTTCCAAATCCAATACTGATACCCTTCCGATAGCATGAGATGTGATATCCCAATGCTTCTACCAAACCTGAGACCCATACTATGGCATGAGATGTGATATCAAACTCCTTCCCATTCCAATCCTGAGACCCTTCCTATAGCTTGAGGTGTGATATCCAACTCCTTCCCATTCCAATTCTGAGACCCTTCTTATACCATGAGACTTGATATCTCAATGCTTCTAATACCAAACCTGAGACCCGTCCTATAACATGAGATGTGATATCCAAATCCTTCCCCTTCCAAACCTTAGACCCTTCCTTTATCATGAGATGTGGTATCCAACTCCTTCCCATTCCAATCCTGAGACCCTTCCGATATCATGAGATTTGGTATCTCAATGCTTCTAATATCAAACTTGAGACCCTCCCTATAGCATGAGATGTGACATCCAAGTCCTTCCCATTCCAATCCTGAGACCCTTCCTATAGCATGAGATGTGATATCTCTATGCTTCTAATACCAAACCTGAGACCCTTCCTATAAGATGAGATGGGATATCCAACTCCTTCCCATTGCAATCCTGAGACCCTTCCGATAGCAGAGATGTGATATCTCAATGCTTATACCAAACCTGAGACCCTTCCTATGGCCTGAGATGTCATATACAACTCCTTCCCATTCCAATCCTGAGACCCTTCCTTTAGCATGAGATGTGATATCTCAATGCTTATACCAAATCTGAGACCCTTCCTATAGCATGAGATGTGATATCCAAATCCTTCCCATTCCAATCCTGAGACCCTTCTTATAGCATGAGATGTGATATCTCAATGCTTATACCAAACCTGAGAGTCTACCTATAGCATGAGATGTGATATCCAAGTCCATCCCATTCCAATCCTTAGACCCTTCCTACAGCATGCGATGTGATATCTCAATGATTCTAATACCAAACCAGAGACTCTTCCTATAACATGAGATGGGATATCCAACTCCTTCCCATTCCAATCCTGAGCCGCTTCCGATAGCAGAGATGTGATATCTCAATGCTTATACCAAACCTGAGACCCTTCCTATAACATGAGATGTGATATCCAACTCCTTCCCGTTCCAAACCTGAGACACTAACTATAGCGTATGTGATATCCAACTCCTTCCCATTCCAAACATGAGACCCTTCCTATAGCAAGAAAGTAATATCCAACTCCTACCCATTCCAATCCTGAGACACTTCCGATAGAAGAGATGTGATATCTCAATGCTTATACCAAACCTGAGACCCTTCCTATAACATGAGATGTGATATCCAAATCCTTCCCGTTCCAAACCTGAGACCCTTCCTTTAGCATGAGATGTGATATCCAGCTCCTTCCCATTCCAATCCTGAGACCCTTCCTATAGCATGAGATGTGATATCTCAATGCTTCTAATACCAAACCTGAGATCCTTCCTCTAACATGAAATGTGATATCCAACTCCTTCCCTTTCCAAACCTAAGAGCCTATCTATAGCATGAGATGTGATATCCAAGTCCATCCCATTCCAATCCTTAGACCCTTCCTACAGCATGCGATGTGATATCTCAATGATTCTAATACCAAACCAGAGACTCGTCCTATAACATGAGATGGGATATCCAACTCCTTCCTATTCCAATCCTGAGCCACTTCCGATAGCAGAGATGTGATATCTCAATGCTTATACCAAACCTGAGACCCTTCCTATAACATGAGATGTGATATCCAACTCCTTCCCGTTCCAAACCTGAGACACTAACTATAGCATATGTGATATCCAACTCCTTCCCATTCCAAACATGAGACCCTTCCTATAGCAAGAAAGTAATATCCAACTCCTACCCATTCCAATCCTGAGACCCTTCCTATAGCAAGAGATGTGATATCCAAATCCTTCCCATTCCAATCCTGAGACCCTTCCTATAACATGGGATGTGATATCCAACTCCTTCCCATTCCAACCTGAGACACTTCCTTTAGCATGAGATGTGATATCCAAATCCTTCACATTCCAATCCTGAGACCCTTCCTATAGCATGAGAAAGGATATCTCAATGCTTCTAATACCAAACCTGAGATCCTTCCTATAACATGAGATTTGATATCCAATTCCTTCCCATTCCAATCCTGAGACCCTTCCTATAGCATGAGATGTGATATCTCTATGCTTCTAATACCAAACCTGAGACCATTCCTATAACATGAGATGGGATATCCAACTCCTTCCCATTCCAATCCTGAGACCCTTCCGATAGCAGAGATGTGATATCTCAATGCTTATACCAAACCTGAGACCCTTCCTATGGCCTGAGATGTCATATACAACTCCTTCCCATTCCAATCCTGAGAACCTTTCTTTAGCAAGAGATGTGATATCTCAATGCTTATACCAAATCTGAGACCCTTCCTATAGCATGAGATGTGATATCCAATTCCTTCCCATTCCAATCCTGAGACCCTTCCTATAGCATGAGATGTGATATCTCAATGCTTATACCAAACCTGAGAGCCTACCTATAGCATGAGATGTGATATCCAAGTCCATCCCATTCCAATCCTTAGACCCTTCCTACAGCATGCGATGTGATATCTCAATGATTCTAATACCAAACCAGAGACTCTTCCTATAACATGAGATGGGATATCCAACTCCTTCCCATTCCAATCCTGAGCCGCTTCCGATAGCAGAGATGTGATATCTCAATGCTTATACCAAACCTGAGACCCTTCCTATAACATGAGATGTGATATCCAACTCCTTCCCGTTCCAAACCTGAGACACTAACTATAGCATATGTGATATCCAACTGCTTCCCATTCCAAACATGAGACCCTTCCTATAGCAAGAAAGTAATATCCAACTCCTACCCATTCCAATCCTGAGACCCTTCCTATAGCAAGAGATGTGATATCCAAATCCTTCCCATTCCAATCCTGAGACCCTTCCTATAACATGAGATGTGATATCCAACTCCTTCCCATTCAAATCCTGAGACCCTTCCTATAGCATGAGAAGGGATATCCAACTCCTTCCCAATCCAATCCTGAGACCCTTCCGATAGCAGAGACGTGATATCTCAATGCTTCTACCAAACCTGAGACCCTTCCTTTAGCATGAGATGTGATATCCAAATCCTTCACATTCCAATCCTGAGACCCTTCCTATAGCATGAGATGTGATATCTCAATGCTTCTAATACCAAACCTGAGATCCTTCCTATAACATGAGATGTGATATCCAATTCCTTCCCATTCCAAACCTGAGACCCTTCCTATTGGATGAGATGTGATATCCAACTCCTTCCCATTCCAACCCTGAGACCCTTCCTATAGCATGAGATGTGATGTCTCAATGCTTCTAATACCAAACCTGAGATCCTTCCTATAACATGAGATGTGATATCCAACTCCTTCCATTCCAATCCTGAGACCCGTCCTATAGCATGAGATGTGATATCTCAATGCTTATACCAAACCTGAGACCCTTCCTATAGCATGAGATGTGATATCCAACTACTTCCCATTCCAATCCTGAGACCCTTCCTATAGCATGAGATGTGATATCTCAATGCTTCTAATACCAAACCTGAGATCCTTCCTCTAACATGAAATGTGATATCTAACTCCTTCCCTTTCCAAACCTAAGAGCCTATCTATAGCATGAGATGTGATATCCAAGTCCTTCCCATTCCAATCCTTAGACCCTTCCTACAGCATGCAATATGATATCTCAATGATTCTAATAACAAACCTGAGACCCGTCTTATAGCATGAGATATGATATCCAAGTCCTTCCCATTCCAATCCTGAGACCCTTCCTATAACATGAAATGTGATATCCAACTCCTTCCCATTCCAACCTGAGACCCTTCCTATAGCATGAGATGGGATATCCAACTTCTTCCAAATCCAATACTGATACCCTTCCGATAGCATGAGATGTGATATCCCAATGCTTCTACCAAACCTGAGACCCATACTATGGCATGAGATGTGATATCAAACTCCTTCCCATTCCAATCCTGAGACCCTTCCTATAGCTTGAGGTGTGATATCCAACTCCTTCCCATTCCAATTCTGAGACCCTTCTTATACCATGAGACTTGATATCTCAATGCTTCTAATACCAAACCTGAGACCCGTCCTATAACATGAGATGTGATATCCAAATCCTTCCCCTTCCAAACCTTGGACCCTTCCTTTATCATGAGATGTGGTATCCAACTCCTTCCCATTCCAATCCTGAGACCCTTCCGATATCATGAGATTTGGTATCTCAATGCTTCTAATATCAAACTTGAGACCCTCCCTATAGCATGAGATGTGACATCCAAGTCCTTCCCATTCCAATCCTGAGACCCTTCCTATAGCATGAGATGTGATATCTCTATGCTTCTAATACCAAACCTGAGACCCTTCCTATAAGATGAGATGGGATATCCAACTCCTTCCCATTGCAATCCTGAGACCCTTCCGATAGCAGAGATGTGATATCTCAATGCTTATACCAAACCTGAGACCCTTCCTATGGCCTGAGATGTCATATACAACTCCTTCCCATTCCAATCCTGAGACCCTTCCTTTAGCATGAGATGTGATATCTCAATGCTTATACCAAATCTGAGACCCTTCCTATAGCATGAGATGTGATATCCAAATCCTTCCCATTCCAATCCTGAGACCCTTCCTATAGCATGAGATGTGATATCTCAATGCTTATACCAAACCTGAGAGTCTACCTATAGCATGAGATGTGATATCCAAGTCCATCCCATTCCAATCCTTAGACCCTTCCTACAGCATGCGATGTGATATCTCAATGATTCTAATACCAAACCAGAGACTCTTCCTATAACATGAGATGGGATATCCAACTCCTTCCCATTCCAATCCTGAGCCGCTTCCGATAGCAGAGATGTGATATCTCAATGCTTATACCAAACCTGAGACCCTTCCTATAACATGAGATGTGATATCCAACTCCTTCCCGTTCCAAACCTGAGACACTAACTATAGCGTATGTGATATCCAACTCCTTCCCATTCCAAACATGAGACCCTTCCTATAGCAAGAAAGTAATATCCAACTCCTACCCATTCCAATCCTGAGACCCTTCGTATAGCAAGAGATGTGATATCCAAATCCTTCCCATTCCAATCCTGAGACCCTTCCGATAACATGAGATGTGATATCCAACTCCTTCCCATTCCAACCTGAGACACTTCCTATAGCATGAGAAGGGATATCCAACTCCTTCCCAATCCAATCCTGAGACCCTTCCGATAGCAGAGATGTGATATCTCAATGCTTATACCAAACCTGAGACCCTTCCTATGGCATGAGATGTGATATCCAACTCCTTGCCATTCAAATCCTGATACCCTTCCTATAGCATGAGAAGGGATATCCAACTCCTTCCCAATCCAATCCTGAGACCCTTCCGATAGCAGAGACGTGATATCTCAATGCTTCTACCAAACCTGAGACCCTTCCTTTAGTATGAGATGTGATATCCAAATCCTTCACATTCCAATCCTGAGACCCTTCCTATAGCATGAGATGTGATATCTCAATGCTTCTAATACCAAACCTGAGATCCTTCCTATAACATGAGATGTGATATCCAATTCCTTCCCATTCCAAACCTGAGACCCTTCCTATTGGATGAGATGTGATATCCAACTCCTTCCCATTCCAACCCTGAGACCCTTCCTATAGCATGAGATGTGATGTCTCAATGCTTCTAATACCAAACCTGAGATCCTTCCTATAACATGAGATGTGATATCCAACTTCTTCCATTCCAATCCTGAGACCCGTCCTATAGCATGAGATGTGATATCTCAATGCTTATACCAAACCTGAGATCCTTCCTATAACATGAGATGTGATATCCAACTCCTTCCATTCCAATCCTGAGACCCGTCCTATAGCATGAGATGTGACATCTCAATGCTTCTAATACCAAACCTGAGATCCTTCCTCTAACATGAAATGTGATATCCAACTCCTTCCCTTTCCAAACCTAAGAGCCTATCTATAGCATGAGATGTGATATCCAAGTCCTTCCCATTCCAACCCTTAGACCCTTCCTACAGCATGCAATATGATATCTCAATGATTCTAATAACAAACCTGAGACCCGTCCTATAACATGAGATGGGATATCCAACTCCTTCCCATTCCAATCCTGAGACACTTCCGATAGCAGAGATGTGATATCTCAATGCTTATACCAAACCTGAGACCCTTCCTATAACATGAGATGTGATATCCAAATCCTTCCCGTTCCAAACCTGAGACCCTTCCTTTAGCATGAGATGTGATATCCAGCTCCTTCCCATTCCAATCCTGAGACCCTTCCTATAGCATGAGATGTGATATCTCAATGCTTCTAATACCAAACCTGAGATCCTTCCTCTAACATGAAATGTGATATCCAACTCCTTCCCTTTCCAAACCTAAGAGCCTATCTATAGCATGAGATGTGATATCCAAGTCCATCCCATTCCAATCCTTAGACCCTTCCTACAGCATGCGATGTGATATCTCAATGATTCTAATACCAAACCAGAGACTCGTCCTATAACATGAGATGGGATATCCAACTCCTTCCTATTCCAATCCTGAGCCACTTCCGATAGCAGAGATGTGATATCTCAATGCTTATACCAAACCTGAGACCCTTCCTATAACATGAGATGTGATATCCAACTCCTTCCCGTTCCAAACCTGAGACACTAACTATAGCATATGTGATATCCAACTCCTTCCCATTCCAAACATGAGACCCTTCCTATAGCAAGAAAGTAATATCCAACTCCTACCCATTCCAATCCTGAGACCCTTCCTATAGCAAGAGATGTGATATCCAAATCCTTCCCATTCCAATCCTGAGACCCTTCCTATAACATGTGATGTGATATCCAACTCCTTCCCATTCCAACCTGAGACACTTCCTTTAGCATGAGATGTGATATCCAAATCCTTCACATTCCAATCCTGAGACCCTTCCTATAGCATGAGAAAGGATATCTCAATGCTTCTAATACCAAACCTGAGATCCTTCCTATAACATGAGATTTGATATCCAATTCCTTCCCATTCCAATCCTGAGACCCTTCCTATAGCATGAGATGTGATATCTCTATGCTTCTAATACCAAACCTGAGACCATTCCTATAACATGAGATGGGATATCCAACTCCTTCCCATTCCAATCCTGAGACCCTTCCGATAGCAGAGATGTGATATCTCAATGCTTATAGCAAACCTGAGACCCTTCCTATGGCCTGAGATGTCATATACAACTCCTTCCCATTCCAATCCTGAGAACCTTTCTTTAGCATGAGATGTGATATCTCAATGCTTATACCAAATCTGAGACCCTTCCTATAGCATGAGATGTGATATCCAATTCCTTCCCATTCCAATCCTGAGACCCTTCCTATAGCATGAGATGTGATATCTCAATGCTTATACCAAACCTGAGAGCCTACCTATAGCATGAGATGTGATATCCAAGTCCATCCCATTTCAATCCTTAGACCCTTCCTACAGCATGCGATGTGATATCTCAATGATTCTAATACCAAACCAGAGACTCTTCCTATAACATGAGATGGGATATCCAATTCCTTCCCATTCCAATCCTGAGCCGCTTCCGATAGCAGAGATGTGATATCTCAATGCTTATACCAAACCTGAGACCCTTCCTATAACATGAGATGTGATATCCAACTCCTTCCCGTTCCAAACCTGAGACACTAACTATAGCATATGTGATATCCAACTGCTTCCCATTCCAAACATGAGACCCTTCCTATAGCAAGAAAGTAATATCCAACTCCTACCCATTCCAATCCTGAGACCCTTCCTATAGCAAGAGATGTGATATCCAAATCCTTCCCATTCCAATCCTGAGACCCTTCCTATAACATGAGATGTGATATCCAACTCCTTCCCATTCAAATCCTGAGACCCTTCCTATAGCATGAGAAGGGATATCCAACTCCTTCCCAATCCAATCCTGAGACCCTTCCGATAGCAGAGACGTGATATCTCAATGCTTCTACCAAACCTGAGACCCTTCCTTTAGCATGAGATGTGATATCCAAATCCTTCACATTCCAATCCTGAGACCCTTCCTATAGCATGAGATGTGATATCTCAATGCTTTTAATACCAAACCTGAGATCCTTCCTATAACATGAGATGTGATATCCAATTCCTTCCCATTCCAAACCTGAGACCCTTCCTATTGGATGAGATGTGATATCCAACTCCTTCCCATTCCAACCCTGAGACCTTTCCTATAGCATGAGATGTGATGTCTCAATGCTTCTAATACCAAACCTGAGATCCTTCCTATAACATGAGATGTGATATCCAACTCCTTCCATTCCAATCCTGAGACCCGTCCTATAGCATGAGATGTGATATCTCAATGCTTATACCAAACCTGAGACCCTTCCTATAGCATGAGATGTGATATCCAACTACTTCCCATTCCAATCCTGAGACCCTTCCTATAGCATGAGATGTGATATCTCAATGCTTCTAATACCAAACCTGAGATCCTTCCTCTAACATGAAATGTGATATCTAACTCCTTCCCTTTCCAAACCTAAGAGCCTATCTATAGCATGAGATGTGATATCCAAGTCCTTCCCATTCCAATCCTTAGACCCTTCCTACAGCATGCAATATGATATCTCAATGATTCTAATAACAAACCTGAGACCCGTCTTATAGCATGAGATATGATATCCAAGTCCTTCCCATTCCAATCCTGAGACCCTTCCTATAACATGAAATGTGATATCCAACTCCTTCCCATTCCAACCTGAGACCCTTCCTATAGCATGAGATGGGATATCCAACTTCTTCCAAATCCAATACTGATACCCTTCCGATAGCATGAGATGTGATATCCCAATGCTTCTACCAAACCTGAGACCCATACTATGGCATGAGATGTGATATCAAACTCCTTCCCATTCCAATCCTGAGACCCTTCCTATAGCTTGAGGTGTGATATCCAACTCCTTCCCATTCCAATTCTGAGACCCTTCTTATACCATGAGACTTGATATCTCAATGCTTCTAATACCAAACCTGAGACCCGTCCTATAACATGAGATGTGATATCCAAATCCTTCCCCTTCCAAACCTTAGACCCTTCCTTTATCATGAGATGTGGTATCCAACTCCTTCCCATTCCAATCCTGAGACCCTTCCGATATCATGAGATTTGGTATCTCAATGCTTCTAATATCAAACTTGAGACCCTCCCTATAGCATGAGATGTGACATCCAAGTCCTTCCCATTCCAATCCTGAGACCCTTCCTATAGCATGAGATGTGATATCTCTATGCTTCTAATACCAAACCTGAGACCCTTCCTATAAGATGAGATGGGATATCCAACTCCTTCCCATTGCAATCCTGAGACCCTTCCGATAGCAGAGATGTGATATCTCAATGCTTATACCAAACCTGAGACCCTTCCTATGGCCTGAGATGTCATATACAACTCCTTCCCATTCCAATCCTGAGACCCTTCCTTTAGCATGAGATGTGATATCTCAATGCTTATACCAAATCTGAGACCCTTCCTATAGCATGAGATGTGATATCCAAATCCTTCCCATTCCAATCCTGAGACCCTTCTTATAGCATGAGATGTGATATCTCAATGCTTATACCAAACCTGAGAGTCTACCTATAGCATGAGATGTGATATCCAAGTCCATCCCATTCCAATCCTTAGACCCTTCCTACAGCATGCGATGTGATATCTCAATGATTCTAATACCAAACCAGAGACTCTTCCTATAACATGAGATGGGATATCCAACTCCTTCCCATTCCAATCCTGAGCCGCTTCCGATAGCAGAGATGTGATATCTCAATGCTTATACCAAACCTGAGACCCTTCCTATAACATGAGATGTGATATCCAACTCCTTCCCGTTCCAAACCTGAGACACTAACTATAGCGTATGTGATATCCAACTCCTTCCCATTCCAAACATGAGACCCTTCCTATAGCAAGAAAGTAATATCCAACTCCTACCCATTCCAATCCTGAGACACTTCCGATAGAAGAGATGTGATATCTCAATGCTTATACCAAACCTGAGACCCTTCCTATAACATGAGATGTGATATCCAAATCCTTCCCGTTCCAAACCTGAGACCCTTCCTTTAGCATGAGATGTGATATCCAGCTCCTTCCCATTCCAATCCTGAGACCCTTCCTATAGCATGAGATGTGATATCTCAATGCTTCTAATACCAAACCTGAGATCCTTCCTCTAACATGAAATGTGATATCCAACTCCTTCCCTTTCCAAACCTAAGAGCCTATCTATAGCATGAGATGTGATATCCAAGTCCATCCCATTCCAATCCTTAGACCCTTCCTACAGCATGCGATGTGATATCTCAATGATTCTAATACCAAACCAGAGACTCGTCCTATAACATGAGATGGGATATCCAACTCCTTCCTATTCCAATCCTGAGCCACTTCCGATAGCAGAGATGTGATATCTCAATGCTTATACCAAACCTGAGACCCTTCCTATAACATGAGATGTGATATCCAACTCCTTCCCGTTCCAAACCTGAGACACTAACTATAGCATATGTGATATCCAACTCCTTCCCATTCCAAACATGAGACCCTTCCTATAGCAAGAAAGTAATATCCAACTCCTACCCATTCCAATCCTGAGACCCTTCCTATAGCAAGAGATGTGATATCCAAATCCTTCCCATTCCAATCCTGAGACCCTTCCTATAACATGGGATGTGATATCCAACTCCTTCCCATTCCAACCTGAGACACTTCCTTTAGCATGAGATGTGATATCCAAATCCTTCACATTCCAATCCTGAGACCCTTCCTATAGCATGAGAAAGGATATCTCAATGCTTCTAATACCAAACCTGAGATCCTTCCTATAACATGAGATTTGATATCCAATTCCTTCCCATTCCAATCCTGAGACCCTTCCTATAGCATGAGATGTGATATCTCTATGCTTCTAATACCAAACCTGAGACCATTCCTATAACATGAGATGGGATATCCAACTCCTTCCCATTCCAATCCTGAGACCCTTCCGATAGCAGAGATGTGATATCTCAATGCTTATACCAAACCTGAGACCCTTCCTATGGCCTGAGATGTCATATACAACTCCTTCCCATTCCAATCCTGAGAACCTTTCTTTAGCATGAGATGTGATATCTCAATGCTTATACCAAATCTGAGACCCTTCCTATAGCATGAGATGTGATATCCAATTCCTTCCCATTCCAATCCTGAGACCCTTCCTATAGCATGAGATGTGATATCTCAATGCTTATACCAAACCTGAGAGCCTACCTATAGCATGAGATGTGATATCCAAGTCCATCCCATTCCAATCCTTAGACCCTTCCTACAGCATGCGATGTGATATCTCAATGATTCTAATACCAAACCAGAGACTCTTCCTATAACATGAGATGGGATATCCAACTCCTTCCCATTCCAATCCTGAGCCGCTTCCGATAGCAGAGATGTGATATCTCAATGCTTATACCAAACCTGAGACCCTTCCTATAACATGAGATGTGATATCCAACTCCTTCCCGTTCCAAACCTGAGACACTAACTATAGCATATGTGATATCCAACTGCTTCCCATTCCAAACATGAGACCCTTCCTATAGCAAGAAAGTAATATCCAACTCCTACCCATTCCAATCCTGAGACCCTTCCTATAGCAAGAGATGTGATATCCAAATCCTTCCCATTCCAATCCTGAGACCCTTCCTATAACATGAGATGTGATATCCAACTCCTTCCCATTCAAATCCTGAGACCCTTCCTATAGCATGAGAAGGGATATCCAACTCCTTCCCAATCCAATCCTGAGACCCTTCCGATAGCAGAGACGTGATATCTCAATGCTTCTACCAAACCTGAGACCCTTCCTTTAGCATGAGATGTGATATCCAAATCCTTCACATTCCAATCCTGAGACCCTTCCTATAGCATGAGATGTGATATCTCAATGCTTCTAATACCAAACCTGAGATCCTTCCTATAACATGAGATGTGATATCCAATTCCTTCCCATTCCAAACCTGAGACCCTTCCTATTGGATGAGATGTGATATCCAACTCCTTCCCATTCCAACCCTGAGACCCTTCCTATAGCATGAGATGTGATGTCTCAATGCTTCTAATACCAAACCTGAGATCCTTCCTATAACATGAGATGTGATATCCAACTCCTTCCATTCCAATCCTGAGACCCGTCCTATAGCATGAGATGTGATATCTCAATGCTTATACCAAACCTGAGACCCTTCCTATAGCATGAGATGTGATATCCAACTACTTCCCATTCCAATCCTGAGACCCTTCCTATAGCATGAGATGTGATATCTCAATGCTTCTAATACCAAACCTGAGATCCTTCCTCTAACATGAAATGTGATATCTAACTCCTTCCCTTTCCAAACCTAAGAGCCTATCTATAGCATGAGATGTGATATCCAAGTCCTTCCCATTCCAATCCTTAGACCCTTCCTACAGCATGCAATATGATATCTCAATGATTCTAATAACAAACCTGAGACCCGTCTTATAGCATGAGATATGATATCCAAGTCCTTCCCATTCCAATCCTGAGACCCTTCCTATAACATGAAATGTGATATCCAACTCCTTCCCATTCCAACCTGAGACCCTTCCTATAGCATGAGATGGGATATCCAACTTCTTCCAAATCCAATACTGATACCCTTCCGATAGCATGAGATGTGATATCCCAATGCTTCTACCAAACCTGAGACCCATACTATGGCATGAGATGTGATATCAAACTCCTTCCCATTCCAATCCTGAGACCCTTCCTATAGCTTGAGGTGTGATATCCAACTCCTTCCCATTCCAATTCTGAGACCCTTCTTATACCATGAGACTTGATATCTCAATGCTTCTAATACCAAACCTGAGACCCGTCCTATAACATGAGATGTGATATCCAAATCCTTCCCCTTCCAAACCTTAGACCCTTCCTTTATCATGAGATGTGGTATCCAACTCCTTCCCATTCCAATCCTGAGACCCTTCCGATATCATGAGATTTGGTATCTCAATGCTTCTAATATCAAACTTGAGACCCTCCCTATAGCATGAGATGTGACATCCAAGTCCTTCCCATTCCAATCCTGAGACCCTTCCTATAGCATGAGATGTGATATCTCTATGCTTCTAATACCAAACCTGAGACCCTTCCTATAAGATGAGATGGGATATCCAACTCCTTCCCATTGCAATCCTGAGACCCTTCCGATAGCAGAGATGTGATATCTCAATGCTTATACCAAACCTGAGACCCTTCCTATGGCCTGAGATGTCATATACAACTCCTTCCCATTCCAATCCTGAGACCCTTCCTTTAGCATGAGATGTGATATCTCAATGCTTATACCAAATCTGAGACCCTTCCTATAGCATGAGATGTGATATCCAAATCCTTCCCATTCCAATCCTGAGACCCTTCCTATAGCATGAGATGTGATATCTCAATGCTTATACCAAACCTGAGAGTCTACCTATAGCATGAGATGTGATATCCAAGTCCATCCCATTCCAATCCTTAGACCCTTCCTACAGCATGCGATGTGATATCTCAATGATTCTAATACCAAACCAGAGACTCTTCCTATAACATGAGATGGGATATCCAACTCCTTCCCATTCCAATCCTGAGCCGCTTCCGATAGCAGAGATGTGATATCTCAATGCTTATACCAAACCTGAGACCCTTCCTATAACATGAGATGTGATATCCAACTCCTTCCCGTTCCAAACCTGAGACACTAACTATAGCGTATGTGATATCCAACTCCTTCCCATTCCAAACATGAGACCCTTCCTATAGCAAGAAAGTAATATCCAACTCCTACCCATTCCAATCCTGAGACCCTTCGTATAGCAAGAGATGTGATATCCAAATCCTTCCCATTCCAATCCTGAGACCCTTCCGATAACATGAGATGTGATATCCAACTCCTTCCCATTCCAACCTGAGACACTTCCTATAGCATGAGAAGGGATATCCAACTCCTTCCCAATCCAATCCTGAGACCCTTCCGATAGCAGAGATGTGATATCTCAATGCTTATACCAAACCTGAGACCCTTCCTATGGCATGAGATGTGATATCCAACTCCTTGCCATTCAAATCCTGATACCCTTCCTATAGCATGAGAAGGGATATCCAACTCCTTCCCAATCCAATCCTGAGACCCTTCCGATAGCAGAGACGTGATATCTCAATGCTTCTACCAAACCTGAGACCCTTCCTTTAGTATGAGATGTGATATCCAAATCCTTCACATTCCAATCCTGAGACCCTTCCTATAGCATGAGATGTGATATCTCAATGCTTCTAATACCAAACCTGAGATCCTTCCTATAACATGAGATGTGATATCCAATTCCTTCCCATTCCAAACCTGAGACCCTTCCTATTGGATGAGATGTGATATCCAACTCCTTCCCATTCCAACCCTGAGACCCTTCCTATAGCATGAGATGTGATGTCTCAATGCTTCTAATACCAAACCTGAGATCCTTCCTATAACATGAGATGTGATATCCAACTTCTTCCATTCCAATCCTGAGACCCGTCCTATAGCATGAGATGTGATATCTCAATGCTTATACCAAACCTGAGATCCTTCCTATAACATGAGATGTGATATCCAACTCCTTCCATTCCAATCCTGAGACCCGTCCTATAGCATGAGATGTGACATCTCAATGCTTCTAATACCAAACCTGAGATCCTTCCTCTAACATGAAATGTGATATCCAACTCCTTCCCTTTCCAAACCTAAGAGCCTATCTATAGCATGAGATGTGATATCCAAGTCCTTCCCATTCCAACCCTTAGACCCTTCCTACAGCATGCAATATGATATCTCAATGATTCTAATAACAAACCTGAGACCCGTCCTATAACATGAGATGGGATATCCAACTCCTTCCCATTCCAATCCTGAGACACTTCCGATAGCAGAGATGTGATATCTCAATGCTTATACCAAACCTGAGACCCTTCCTATAACATGAGATGTGATATCCAAATCCTTCCCGTTCCAAACCTGAGACCCTTCCTTTAGCATGAGATGTGATATCCAGCTCCTTCCCATTCCAATCCTGAGACCCTTCCTATAGCATGAGATGTGATATCTCAATGCTTCTAATACCAAACCTGAGATCCTTCCTCTAACATGAAATGTGATATCCAACTCCTTCCCTTTCCAAACCTAAGAGCCTATCTATAGCATGAGATGTGATATCCAAGTCCATCCCATTCCAATCCTTAGACCCTTCCTACAGCATGCGATGTGATATCTCAATGATTCTAATACCAAACCAGAGACTCGTCCTATAACATGAGATGGGATATCCAACTCCTTCCTATTCCAATCCTGAGCCACTTCCGATAGCAGAGATGTGATATCTCAATGCTTATACCAAACCTGAGACCCTTCCTATAACATGAGATGTGATATCCAACTCCTTCCCGTTCCAAACCTGAGACACTAACTATAGCATATGTGATATCCAACTCCTTCCCATTCCAAACATGAGACCCTTCCTATAGCAAGAAAGTAATATCCAACTCCTACCCATTCCAATCCTGAGACCCTTCCTATAGCAAGAGATGTGATATCCAAATCCTTCCCATTCCAATCCTGAGACCCTTCCTATAACATGTGATGTGATATCCAACTCCTTCCCATTCCAACCTGAGACACTTCCTTTAGCATGAGATGTGATATCCAAATCCTTCACATTCCAATCCTGAGACCCTTCCTATAGCATGAGAAAGGATATCTCAATGCTTCTAATACCAAACCTGAGATCCTTCCTATAACATGAGATTTGATATCCAATTCCTTCCCATTCCAATCCTGAGACCCTTCCTATAGCATGAGATGTGATATCTCTATGCTTCTAATACCAAACCTGAGACCATTCCTATAACATGAGATGGGATATCCAACTCCTTCCCATTCCAATCCTGAGACCCTTCCGATAGCAGAGATGTGATATCTCAATGCTTATAGCAAACCTGAGACCCTTCCTATGGCCTGAGATGTCATATACAACTCCTTCCCATTCCAATCCTGAGAACCTTTCTTTAGCATGAGATGTGATATCTCAATGCTTATACCAAATCTGAGACCCTTCCTATAGCATGAGATGTGATATCCAATTCCTTCCCATTCCAATCCTGAGACCCTTCCTATAGCATGAGATGTGATATCTCAATGCTTATACCAAACCTGAGAGCCTACCTATAGCATGAGATGTGATATCCAAGTCCATCCCATTTCAATCCTTAGACCCTTCCTACAGCATGCGATGTGATATCTCAATGATTCTAATACCAAACCAGAGACTCTTCCTATAACATGAGATGGGATATCCAACTCCTTCCCATTCCAATCCTGAGCCGCTTCCGATAGCAGAGATGTGATATCTCAATGCTTATACCAAACCTGAGACCCTTCCTATAACATGAGATGTGATATCCAACTCCTTCCCGTTCCAAACCTGAGACACTAACTATAGCATATGTGATATCCAACTGCTTCCCATTCCAAACATGAGACCCTTCCTATAGCAAGAAAGTAATATCCAACTCCTACCCATTCCAATCCTGAGACCCTTCCTATAGCAAGAGATGTGATATCCAAATCCTTCCCATTCCAATCCTGAGACCCTTCCTATAACATGAGATGTGATATCCAACTCCTTCCCATTCAAATCCTGAGACCCTTCCTATAGCATGAGAAGGGATATCCAACTCCTTCCCAATCCAATCCTGAGACCCTTCCGATAGCAGAGACGTGATATCTCAATGCTTCTACCAAACCTGAGACCCTTCCTTTAGCATGAGATGTGATATCCAAATCCTTCACATTCCAATCCTGAGACCCTTCCTATAGCATGAGATGTGATATCTCAATGCTTTTAATACCAAACCTGAGATCCTTCCTATAACATGAGATGTGATATCCAATTCCTTCCCATTCCAAACCTGAGACCCTTCCTATTGGATGAGATGTGATATCCAACTCCTTCCCATTCCAACCCTGAGACCTTTCCTATAGCATGAGATGTGATGTCTCAATGCTTCTAATACCAAACCTGAGATCCTTCCTATAACATGAGATGTGATATCCAACTCCTTCCAATCCAATCCTGAGACCCGTCCTATAGCATGAGATGTGATATCTCAATGCTTATACCAAACCTGAGACCCTTCCTATAGCATGAGATGTGATATCCAACTACTTCCCATTCCAATCCTGAGACCCTTCCTATAGCATGAGATGTGATATCTCAATGCTTCTAATACCAAACCTGAGATCCTTCCTCTAACATGAAATGTGATATCTAACTCCTTCCCTTTCCAAACCTAAGAGCCTATCTATAGCATGAGATGTGATATCCAAGTCCTTCCCATTCCAATCCTTAGACCCTTCCTACAGCATGCAATATGATATCTCAATGATTCTAATAACAAACCTGAGACCCGTCTTATAGCATGAGATATGATATCCAAGTCCTTCCCATTCCAATCCTGAGACCCTTCCTATAACATGAAATGTGATATCCAACTCCTTCCCATTCCAACCTGAGACCCTTCCTATAGCATGAGATGGGATATCCAACTTCTTCCAAATCCAATACTGATACCCTTCCGATAGCATGAGATGTGATATCCCAATGCTTCTACCAAACCTGAGACCCATACTATGGCATGAGATGTGATATCAAACTCCTTCCCATTCCAATCCTGAGACCCTTCCTATAGCTTGAGGTGTGATATCCAACTCCTTCCCATTCCAATTCTGAGACCCTTCTTATACCATGAGACTTGATATCTCAATGCTTCTAATACCAAACCTGAGACCCGTCCTATAACATGAGATGTGATATCCAAATCCTTCCCCTTCCAAACCTTAGACCCTTCCTTTATCATGAGATGTGGTATCCAACTCCTTCCCATTCCAATCCTGAGACCCTTCCGATATCATGAGATTTGGTATCTCAATGCTTCTAATATCAAACTTGAGACCCTCCCTATAGCATGAGATGTGACATCCAAGTCCTTCCCATTCCAATCCTGAGACCCTTCCTATAGCATGAGATGTGATATCTCTATGCTTCTAATACCAAACCTGAGACCCTTCCTATAAGATGAGATGGGATATCCAACTCCTTCCCATTGCAATCCTGAGACCCTTCCGATAGCAGAGATGTGATATCTCAATGCTTATACCAAACCTGAGACCCTTCCTATGGCCTGAGATGTCATATACAACTCCTTCCCATTCCAATCCTGAGACCCTTCCTTTAGCATGAGATGTGATATCTCAATGCTTATACCAAATCTGAGACCCTTCCTATAGCATGAGATGTGATATCCAAATCCTTCCCATTCCAATCCTGAGACCCTTCTTATAGCATGAGATGTGATATCTCAATGCTTATACCAAACCTGAGAGTCTACCTATAGCATGAGATGTGATATCCAAGTCCATCCCATTCCAATCCTTAGACCCTTCCTACAGCATGCGATGTGATATCTCAATGATTCTAATACCAAACCAGAGACTCTTCCTATAACATGAGATGGGATATCCAACTCCTTCCCATTCCAATCCTGAGCCGCTTCCGATAGCAGAGATGTGATATCTCAATGCTTATACCAAACCTGAGACCCTTCCTATAACATGAGATGTGATATCCAACTCCTTCCCGTTCCAAACCTGAGACACTAACTATAGCGTATGTGATATCCAACTCCTTCCCATTCCAAACATGAGACCCTTCCTATAGCAAGAAAGTAATATCCAACTCCTACCCATTCCAATCCTGAGACCCTTCCTATAGCAAGAGATGTGATATCCAAATCCTTCCCATTCCAATCCTGAGACCCTTCCGATAACATGAGATGTGATATCCAACTCCTTCCCATTCCAACCTGAGACACTTCCTATAGCATGAGAAGGGATATCCAACTCCTTCCCAATCCAATCCTGAGACCCTTCCGATAGCAGAGATGTGATATCTCAATGCTTATACCAAACCTGAGACCCTTCCTATGGCATGAGATGTGATATCCAACTCCTTGCCATTCAAATCCTGAGACCCTTCCTATAGCATGAGAAGGGATATCCAACTCCTTCCCAATCCAATCCTGAGACCCTTCCGATAGCAGAGACGTGATATCTCAATGCTTCTACCAAACCTGAGACCCTTCCTATAACATGAGATGTGATATCCAACTCCTTCCCGTTCCAAACCTGAGACACTAACTATAGCATATGTGATATCCAACTCCTTCCCATTCCAAACATGAGACCCTTCCTATAGCAAGAAAGTAATATCCAACTCCTACCCATTCCAATCCTGAGACCCTTCCTATAGCAAGAGATGTGATATCCAAATCCTTCCCATTCCAATCCTGAGACCCTTCCTATAACATGTGATGTGATATCCAACTCCTTCCCATTCCAACCTGAGACACTTCCTTTAGCATGAGATGTGATATCCAAATCCTTCACATTCCAATCCTGAGACCCTTCCTATAGCATGAGAAAGGATATCTCAATGCTTCTAATACCAAACCTGAGATCCTTCCTATAACATGAGATTTGATATCCAATTCCTTCCCATTCCAATCCTGAGACCCTTCCTATAGCATGAGATGTGATATCTCTATGCTTCTAATACCAAACCTGAGACCATTCCTATAACATGAGATGGGATATCCAACTCCTTCCCATTCCAATCCTGAGACCCTTCCGATAGCAGAGATGTGATATCTCAATGCTTATACCAAACCTGAGACCCTTCCTATGGCCTGAGATGTCATATACAACTCCTTCCCATTCCAATCCTGAGAACCTTTCTTTAGCATGAGATGTGATATCTCAATGCTTATACCAAATCTGAGACCCTTCCTATAGCATGAGATGTGATATCCAATTCCTTCCCATTCCAATCCTGAGACCCTTCCTATAGCATGAGATGTGATATCTCAATGCTTATACCAAACCTGAGAGCCTACCTATAGCATGAGATGTGATATCCAAGTCCATCCCATTCCAATCCTTAGACCCTTCCTACAGCATGCGATGTGATATCTCAATGATTCTAATACCAAACCAGAGACTCTTCCTATAACATGAGATGGGATATCCAACTCCTTCCCATTCCAATCCTGAGCCGCTTCCGATAGCAGAGATGTGATATCTCAATGCTTATACCAAACCTGAGACCCTTCCTATAACATGAGATGTGATATCCAACTCCTTCCCGTTCCAAACCTGAGACACTAACTATAGCATATGTGATATCCAACTGCTTCCCATTCCAAACATGAGACCCTTCCTATAGCAAGAAAGTAATATCCAACTCCTACCCATTCCAATCCTGAGACCCTTCCTATAGCAAGAGATGTGATATCCAAATCCTTCCCATTCCAATCCTGAGACCCTTCCTATAACATGAGATGTGATATCCAACTCCTTCCCATTCAAATCCTGAGACCCTTCCTATAGCATGAGAAGGGATATCCAACTCCTTCCCAATCCAATCCTGAGACCCTTCCGATAGCAGAGACGTGATATCTCAATGCTTCTACCAAACCTGAGACCCTTCCTTTAGCATGAGATGTGATATCCAAATCCTTCACATTCCAATCCTGAGACCCTTCCTATAGCATGAGATGTGATATCTCAATGCTTCTAATACCAAACCTGAGATCCTTCCTATAACATGAGATGTGATATCCAATTCCTTCCCATTCCAAACCTGAGACCCTTCCTATTGGATGAGATGTGATATCCAACTCCTTCCCATTCCAACCCTGAGACCCTTCCTATAGCATGAGATGTGATGTCTCAATGCTTCTAATACCAAACCTGAGATCCTTCCTATAACATGAGATGTGATATCCAACTCCTTCCATTCCAATCCTGAGACCCGTCCTATAGCATGAGATGTGATATCTCAATGCTTATACCAAACCTGAGACCCTTCCTATAGCATGAGATGTGATATCCAACTACTTCCCATTCCAATCCTGAGACCCTTCCTATAGCATGAGATGTGATATCTCAATGCTTCTAATACCAAACCTGAGATCCTTCCTCTAACATGAAATGTAATATCTAACTCCTTCCCTTTCCAAACCTAAGAGCCTATCTATAGCATGAGATGTGATATCCAAGTCCTTCCCATTCCAATCCTTAGACCCTTCCTACAGCATGCAATATGATATCTCAATGATTCTAATAACAAACCTGAGACCCGTCTTATAGCATGAGATATGATATCCAAGTCCTTCCCATTCCAATCCTGAGACCCTTCCTATAACATGAAATGTGATATCCAACTCCTTCCCATTCCAACCTGAGACCCTTCCTATAGCATGAGATGGGATATCCAACTTCTTCCAAATCCAATACTGATACCCTTCCGATAGCATGAGATGTGATATCCCAATGCTTCTACCAAACCTGAGACCCATACTATGGCATGAGATGTGATATCAAACTCCTTCCCATTCCAATCCTGAGACCCTTCCTATAGCTTGAGGTGTGATATCCAACTCCTTCCCATTCCAATTCTGAGACCCTTCTTATACCATGAGACTTGATATCTCAATGCTTCTAATACCAAACCTGAGACCCGTCCTATAACATGAGATGTGATATCCAAATCCTTCCTCTTCCAAACCTTAGACCCTTCCTTTATCATGAGATGTGGTATCCAACTCCTTCCCATTCCAATCCTGAGACTCTTCCGATATCATGAGATTTGGTATCTCAATGCTTCTAATATCAAACTTGAGACCCTCCGTATAGCATGAGATGTGACATCCAAGTCCTTCCCATTCCAATCCTGAGACCCTTCCTATAGCATGAGATGTGATATCTCTATGCTTCTAATACCAAACCTGAGACCCTTCCTATAAGATGAGATGGGATATCCAACTCCTTCCCATTGCAATCCTGAGACCCTTCCGATAGCAGAGATGTGATATCTCAATGCTTATACCAAACCTGAGACCCTTCCTATGGCCTGAGATGTCATATACAACTCCTTCCCATTCCAATCCTGAGACCCTTCCTTTAGCATGAGATGTGATATCTCAATGCTTATACCAAATCTGAGACCCTTCCTATAGCATGAGATGTGATATCCAAATCCTTCCCATTCCAATCCTGAGACCCTTCCTATAGCATGAGATGTGATATCTCAATGCTTATACCAAACCTGAGAATCTACCTATAGCATGAGATGTGATATCCAAGTCCATCCCATTCCAATCCTTAGACCCTTCCTACAGCATGCGATGTGATATCTCAATGATTCTAATACCAAACCAGAGACTCTTCCTATAACATGAGATGGGATATCCAACTCCTTCCCATTCCAATCCTGAGCCGCTTCCGATAGCAGAGATGTGATATCTCAATGCTTATGCTTATAAACTGTGGAACTCATTGCCACCAAATCTCAGAGCAGACCTACCCTACCAGAATTTCCGATCTAAGGTAGTTTCTTGGTTGAAAACGTAAGCTGTCTAAGATACTCATGCAACCCGCACAGACTGTAACCACGTGCATACTGGCCTATATGTATATTTCATTTATGTAAATCTTTGTTGACTTGTATTTAACTTTGGTGTGCCTTTCTGTACATTCTATGACTATTGTAACTAAGCTTCGCATATTCCTGAAAATGTTGCGCCCTGATACCCTCGGGTACGTTCGCGCATTACAAATAATAAACAAACAAACATACCAAACCTGAGACCCTTCCTATAACATGAGATGTGATATCCAACTCCTTCCCGTTCCAAACCTGAGACACTAACTATAGCGTATGTGATATCCAACTCCTTCCCATTCCAAACATGAGACCCTTCCTATAGCAAGAAAGTAATATCCAACTCCTACCCATTCCAATCCTGAGACCCTTCCTATAGCAAGAGATGTGATATCCAAATCCTTCCCATTCCAATCCTGAGACCCTTCCGATAACATGAGATGTGATATCCAACTCCTTCCCATTCCAACCTGAGACACTTCCTATAGCATGAGAAGGGATATCCAACTCCTTCCCAATCCAATCCTGAGACCCTTCCGATAGCAGAGATGTGATATCTCAATGCTTATACCAAACCTGAGACCCTTCCTATGGCATGAGATGTGATATCCAACTCCTTGCCATTCAAATCCTGAGACCCTTCCTATAGCATGAGAAGGGATATCCAACTCCTTCCCAATCCAATCCTGAGACCCTTCCGATAGCAGAGACGTGATATCTCAATGCTTCTACCAAACCTGAGACCCTTCCTTTAGTATGAGATGTGATATCCAAATCCTTCACATTCCAATCCTGAGACCCTTCCTATAGCATGAGATGTGATATCTCAATGCTTCTAATACCAAACCTGAGATCCTTCCTATAACATGAGATGTGATATCCAATTCCTTCCCATTCCAAACCTGAGACCCTTCCTATTGGATGAGATGTGATATCCAACTCCTTCCCATTCCAACCCTGAGACCCTTCCTATAGCATGAGATGTGATGTCTCAATGCTTCTAATACCAAACCTGAGATCCTTCCTATAACATGAGATGTGATATCCAACTCCTTCCATTCCAATCCTGAGACCCGTCCTATAGCATGAGATGTGATATCTCAATGCTTATACCAAACCTGAGATCCTTCCTATAACATGAGATGTGATATCCAACTCCTTCCATTCCAATCCTGAGACCCGTCCTATAGCATGAGATGTGATATCTCAATGCTTCTAATACCAAACCTGAGATCCTTCCTCTAACATGAAATGTGATATCCAACTCCTTCCCTTTCCAAACCTAAGAGCCTATCTATAGCATGAGATGTGATATCCAAGTCCTTCCCATTCCAACCCTTAGACCCTTCCTACAGCATGCAATATGATATCTCAATGATTCTAATAACAAACCTGAGACCCGTCCTATAACATGAGATGGGATATCCAACTCCTTCCCATTCCAATCCTGAGACACTTCCGATAGCAGAGATGTGATATCTCAATGCTTATACCAAACCTGAGACCCTTCCTATAACATGAGATGTGATATCCAAATCCTTCCCGTTCCAAACCTGAGACCCTTCCTTTAGCATGAGATGTGATATCCAGCTCCTTCCCATTCCAATCCTGAGACCCTTCCTATAGCATGAGATGGGATATCTCAATGCTTCTAATACCAAACCTGAGATCCTTCCTCTAACATGAAATGTGATATCCAACTCCTTCCCTTTCCAAACCTAAGAGCCTATCTATAGCATGAGATGTGATATCCAAGTCCATCCCATTCCAATCCTTAGACCCTTCCTACAGCATGCGATGTGATATCTCAATGATTCTAATACCAAACCAGAGACTCGTCCTATAACATGAGATGGGATATCCAACTCCTTCCTATTCCAATCCTGAGCCACTTCCGATAGCAGAGATGTGATATCTCAATGCTTATACCAAACCTGAGACCCTTCCTATAACATGAGATGTGATATCCAACTCCTTCCCGTTCCAAACCTGAGACACTAACTATAGCATATGTGATATCCAACTCCTTCCCATTCCAAACATGAGACCCTTCCTATAGCAAGAAAGTAATATCCAACTCCTACCCATTCCAATCCTGAGACCCTTCCTATAGCAAGAGATGTGATATCCAAATCCTTCCCATTCCAATCCTGAGACCCTTCCTATAACATGTGATGTGATATCCAACTCCTTCCCATTCCAACCTGAGACACTTCCTTTAGCATGAGATGTGATATCCAAATCCTTCACATTCCAATCCTGAGACCCTTCCTATAGCATGAGAAAGGATATCTCAATGCTTCTAATACCAAACCTGAGATCCTTCCTATAACATGAGATTTGATATCCAATTCCTTCCCATTCCAATCCTGAGACCCTTCCTATAGCATGAGATGTGATATCTCTATGCTTCTAATACCAAACCTGAGACCATTCCTATAACATGAGATGGGATATCCAACTCCTTCCCATTCCAATCCTGAGACCCTTCCGATAGCAGAGATGTGATATCTCAATGCTTATACCAAACCTGAGATCCTTCCTATGGCCTGAGATGTCATATACAACTCCTTCCCATTCCAATCCTGAGAACCTTTCTTTAGCATGAGATGTGATATCTCAATGCTTATACCAAATCTGAGACCCTTCCTATAGCATGAGATGTGATATCCAATTCCTTCCCATTCCAATCCTGAGACCCTTCCTATAGCATGAGATGTGATATCTCAATGCTTATACCACACCTGAGAGCCTACCTATAGCATGAGATGTGATATCCAAGTCCATCCCATTCCAATCCTTAGACCCTTCCTACAGCATGCGATGTGATATCTCAATGATTCTAATACCAAACCAGAGACTCTTCCTATAACATGAGATGGGATATCCAACTCCTTCCCATTCCAATCCTGAGCCGCTTCCGATAGCAGAGATGTGATATCTCAATGCTTATCCCAAACCTGAGACCCTTCCTATAACATGAGATGTGATATCCAACTCCTTTCCGTTCCAAACCTGAGACACTAACTATAGCATATGTGATATCCAACTGCTTCCCATTCCAAACATGAGACCCTTCCTATAGCAAGAAAGTAATATCCAACTCCTACCCATTCCAATCCTGAGACCCTTCCTATAGCAAGAGATGTGATATCCAAATCCTTCCCATTCCAATCCTGAGACCCTTCCTATAACATGAGATGTGATATCCAACTCCTTCCCATTCAAATCCTGAGACCCTTCCTATAGCATGAGAAGGGATATCCAACTCCTTCCCAATCCAATCCTGAGACCCTTCCGATAGCAGAGACGTGATATCTCAATGCTTCTACCAAACCTGAGACCCTTCCTTTAGCATGAGATGTGATATCCAAATCCTTCACATTCCAATCCTGAGACCCTTCCTATAGCATGAGATGTGATATCTCAATGCTTCTAATACCAAACCTGAGATCCTTCCTATAACATGAGATGTGATATCCAATTCCTTCCCATTCCAAACCTGAGACCCTTCCTATTGGATGAGATGTGATATCCAACTCCTTCCCATTCCAACCCTGAGACCCTTCCTATAGCATGAGATGTGATGTCTCAATGCTTCTAATACCAAACCTGAGATCCTTCCTATAACATGAGATGTGATATCCAACTCCTTCCATTCCAATCCTGAGACCCGTCCTATAGCATGAGATGTGATATCTCAATGCTTATACCAAACCTGAGACCCTTCCTATAGCATGAGATGTGATATCCAACTACTTCCCATTCCAATCCTGAGACCCTTCCTATAGCATGAGATGTGATATCTCAATGCTTCTAATACCAAACCTGAGATCCTTCCTCTAACATGAAATGTGATATCTAACTCCTTCCCTTTCCAAACCTAAGAGCCTATCTATAGCATGAGATGTGATATCCAAGTCCTTCCCATTCCAATCCTTAGACCCTTCCTACAGCATGCAATATGATATCTCAATGATTCTAATAACAAACCTGAGACCCGTCTTATAGCATGAGATATGATATCCAAGTCCTTCCCATTCCAATCCTGAGACCCTTCCTATAACATGAAATGTGATATCCAACTCCTTCCCATTCCAACCTGAGACCCTTCCTATAGCATGAGATGGGATATCCAACTTCTTCCAAATCCAATACTGATACCCTTCCGATAGCATGAGATGTGATATCCCAATGCTTCTACCAAACCTGAGACCCATACTATGGCATGAGATGTGATATCAAACTCCTTCCCATTCCAATCCTGAGACCCTTCCTATAGCTTGAGGTGTGATATCCAACTCCTTCCCATTCCAATTCTGAGACCCTTCTTATACCATGAGACTTGATATCTCAATGCTTCTAATACCAAACCTGAGACCCGTCCTATAACATGAGATGTAATATCCAAATCCTTCCCCTTCCAAACCTTAGACCCTTCCTTTATCATGAGATGTGGTATCCAACTCCTTCCCATTCCAATCCTGAGACCCTTCCGATATCATGAGATTTGGTATCTCAATGCTTCTAATATCAAACTTGAGACCCTCCCTATAGCATGAGATGTGACATCCAAGTCCTTCCCATTCCAATCCTGAGACCCTTCCTATAGCATGAGATGTGATATCTCTATGCTTCTAATACCAAACCTGAGACCCTTCCTATAAGATGAGATGGGATATCCAACTCCTTCCCATTGCAATCCTGAGACCCTTCCGATAGCAGAGATGTGATATCTCAATGCTTATACCAAACCTGAGACCCTTCCTATGGCCTGAGATGTCATATACAACTCCTTCCCATTCCAATCCTGAGACCCTTCCTTTAGCATGAGATGTGATATCTCAATGCTTATAACAAATCTGAGACCCTTCCTATAGCATGAGATGTGATATCCAAATCCTTCCCATTCCAATCCTGAGACCCTTCCTATAGCATGAGATGTGATATCTCAATGCTTATACCAAACCTGAGAGTCTACCTATAGCATGAGATGTGATATCCAAGTCCATCCCATTCCAATCCTTAGACCCTTCCTACAGCATGCGATGTGATATCTCAATGATTCTAATACCAAACCAGAGACTCTTCCTATAACATGAGATGGGATATCCAACTCCTTCCCATTCCAATCCTGAGCCGCTTCCGATAGCAGAGATGTGATATCTCAATGCTTATACCAAACCTGAGACCCTTCCTATAACATGAGATGTGATATCCAACTCCTTCCCGTTCCAAACCTGAGACACTAACTATAGCGTATGTGATATCCAACTCCTTCCCATTCCAAACATGAGACCCTTCCTATAGCAAGAAAGTAATATCCAACTCCTACCCATTCCAATCCTGAGACCCTTCCTATAGCAAGAGATGTGATATCCAAATCCTTCCCATTCCAATCCTGAGACCCTTCCGATAACATGAGATGTGATATCCAACTCCTTCCCATTCCAACCTGAGACACTTCCTATAGCATGAGAAGGGATATCCAACTCCTTCCCAATCCAATCCTGAGACCCTTCCGATAGCAGAGATGTGATATCTCAATGCTTATACCAAACCTGAGACCCTTCCTATGGCATGAGATGTGATATCCAACTCCTTGCCATTCAAATCCTGAGACCCTTCCTATAGCATGAGAAGGGATATCCAACTCCTTCCCAATCCAATCCTGAGACCCTTCCGATAGCAGAGACGTGATATCTCAATGCTTCTACCAAACCTGAGACCCTTCCTTTAGTATGAGATGTGATATCCAAATCCTTCACATTCCAATCCTGAGACCCTTCCTATAGCATGAGATGTGATATCTCAATGCTTCTAATACCAAACCTGAGATCCTTCCTATAACATGAGATGTGATATCCAATTCCTTCCCATTCCAAACCTGAGACCCTTCCTATTGGATGAGATGTGATATCCAACTCCTTCCCATTCCAACCCTGAGACCCTTCCTATAGCATGAGATGTGATGTCTCAATGCTTCTAATACCAAACCTGAGATCCTTCCTATAACATGAGATGTGATATCCAACTCCTTCCATTCCAATCCTGAGACCCGTCCTATAGCATGAGATGTGATATCTCAATGCTTATACCAAACCTGAGATCCTTCCTATAACATGAGATGTGATATCCAACTCCTTCCATTCCAATCCTGAGACCCGTCCTATAGCATGAGATGTGATATCTCAATGCTTCTAATACCAAACCTGAGATCCTTCCTCTAACATGAAATGTGATATCCAACTCCTTCCCTTTCCAAACCTAAGAGCCTATCTATAGCATGAGATGTGATATCCAAGTCCTTCCCATTCCAACCCTTAGACCCTTCCTACAGCATGCAATATGATATCTCAATGATTCTAATAACAAACCTGAGACCCGTCCTATAACATGAGATGGGATATCCAACTCCTTCCCATTCCAATCCTGAGACACTTCCGATAGCAGAGATGTGATATCTCAATGCTTATACCAAACCTGAGACCCTTCCTTTAGCATGAGATGTGATATCCAGCTCCTTCCCATTCCAATCCTGAGACCCTTCCTATAGCATGAGATGTGATATCTCAATGCTTCTAATACCAAACCTGAGATCCTTCCTCTAACATGAAATGTGATATCCAACTCCTTCCCTTTCCAAACCTAAGAGCCTATCTATAGCATGAGATGTGATATCCAAGTCCATCCCATTCCAATCCTTAGACCCTTCCTACAGCATGCGATGTGATATCTCAATGATTCTAATACCAAACCAGAGACTCGTCCTATAACATGAGATGGGATATCCAACTCCTTCCTATTCCAATCCTGAGCCACTTCCGATAGCAGAGATGTGATATCTCAATGCTTATACCAAACCTGAGACCCTTCCTATAACATGAGATGTGATATCCAACTCCTTCCCGTTCCAAACCTGAGACACTAACTATAGCATATGTGATATCCAACTCCTTCCCATTCCAAACATGAGACCCTTCCTATAGCAAGAAAGTAATATCCAACTCCTACCCATTCCAATCCTGAGACCCTTCCTATAGCAAGAGATGTGATATCCAAATCCTTCCCATTCCAATCCTGAGACCCTTCCTATAACATGTGATGTGATATCCAACTCCTTCCCATTCCAACCTGAGACACTTCCTTTAGCATGAGATGTGATATCCAAATCCTTCACATTCCAATCCTGAGACCCTTCCTATAGCATGAGAAAGGATATCTCAATGCTTCTAATACCAAACCTGAGATCCTTCCTATAACATGAGATTTGATATCCAATTCCTTCCCATTCCAATCCTGAGACCCTTCCGATAGCAGAGATGTGATATCTCAATGCTTATACCAAACCTGAGACCCTTCCTATGGCCTGAGATGTCATATACAACTCCTTCCCATTCCAATCCTGAGACCCTTCCTATAGCATGAGATGTGATATCTCAATGCTTATACCAAATCTGAGACCCTTCCTATAGCATGAGATGTGATATCCAACTCCTTCCCATTCCAATCCTGAGACCCTTCCTATAGCATGAGATGTGATGTCTCAATGCTTCTAATACCAAACCTGAGATCCTTCCTATAACATGAGATGTGATATCCAACTCCTTCCCATTCCAATCCTGAGACCCTTATGAAAGCATGAGATGTGTTATCTCAATGCTTTTAATACCAAACCTGAGATCCTTCCTATAACATGAGATGTGATTTCCAAATCCTTCCCCTTCCAAACCTGAGACCCTCCCTTTAGCATGAGATGTGATATCCAACTCCTTCCCATTCCAATCCTGAGACCCTTCTGATAGCATGAGATGTGATATCTCAATGCCTCTAATACCAAACCTGAGATCCTACCTCTAACATGAAATGTGATATCCATCTCATTCCCTTTCCAAACCTGAGACCCTGCCTATAGCATGAGATGTGATATCCAAGTCCTTCCCATTCCAATCCTGAGACCCTTCCTGTAGCATGTGATGTGATATCTCAATGCTTATACCAAACCTGAGACCCTTCCTATGGCATGAGATGTCATATACAACTCCTTCCCATTCCAATCCTGAGACCCTTCCTATGGCATGAGATGTGATATCTCAATGCTTATACCAAACCTGAGACCCTTCCTATAGCATGAGATGTGATATCCAACTTCTTCCCATTCCAATCCTGAGACCCTTCCTATAACATGAGATGTGATGTCTCAATGCTTCTAATACCAAACCTGAGTTCTTTCCTATAACATGAGATGTGATATCCAACTCCTTCCCATTCCAATCCTGAGACCCTTCCTATAGCATGAGATGTGATATCACAATGCTTATACCAAACCTGAGACCGTTCCTATAGCTTGAGATGTGATATCCAACTCCTTCCCATTCCAATCCTGAGACCCTTCCTATAGCATGAGATGTGATATCTCAAGGCCTCTAATACCAAACCTGAGATCCTTCCTCTAACATGAAATGTGATATCCAACTCCTTCCCCTTCCAAACCTGAGAGCCTTCCTATAGCATGGGATATGATATCCAAGTCCTTCCCATTCCAATCCTGAGACCCTTCCTATAACATGAAATGCGATATCCAACTCCTTCCCATTCCAACCTGAGACTCTTCCTATAACATGAGATGGGATATCCAACTCCTTCCCATTCCAATCCTAAAACCCTTTCGATAGCAGAGATGTGATATCTCAATGCTTATACCAAACCTGAGACCCTTCCTACGGCATGAGATGTCATATACAACTCCTTCCCATTCCAATCCTGAGACCCTTCCTATAGCACGAGATGTGATATCTCAATGCTTATACCAAACCTGAGACCCTTCCTCTAGCATGAGATGTGATATCCAACTCCTTCCCATTCCAATCCTGAGACCCTTCCTGTAGCATGAGATGTGATATCCAACTCCTCCCCATTCCAATCCTGAGACCCTTCCTATAGCCTGAGATCTGATATCTCAATGCCTCTAATACCAAACCTGAGGTCCTTCCTCTAACATGAAATGTGATATCCAACTCCTTCCCTTTCCAAACCTGAGAGCCTATCTATAGCAAGAGATGTGATATCCAAGTCCTTCCCATTCCAATCCTGAGACACTTCCGATAGCAGAGATGTGATATCTCAATGCTTATACCAAACCTGAGACCCTTCCTATAACATGATATGTGATATCCAACTCCTTCCCGTTCCAAACCTGAGACCCTTCCTTTAGCATGAGATGTGATATCCAGCTCCTTCCCATTCCAATCCTGAGTCCCTTCTGATAGCATGAGATGTGATATCTCAATGCTTCTAATATCAAAACTGAGACCCTCCCTATAGCATGATATGTGATATCTAAGTCCTTCCCATTCCAATCCTGAGACCCTTCCTATAGCATGAGATGTGATATCTCAATGCTTCTACCAAACCTGAGACCCTTCCTTTAGCATGAGATGTGATAACCAACTCCTTCCCATTCCAATCCTGAGACCCTTCCTATAGCATGAGATGTGATATCTCAATACTTCTAATACCAAACCTGAGATCCTTTCGATAACATGAGATGTGATATCCAATTCCTCCCCATTCCAAACCTGAGAACCTTCCTACAGCATGCGATGTGATATCTCAATGCTTCTAATACCAAACCTGAGACCAGTCCTATAACATGAGATTGGATATCCAACTCCTTCCCCTTCCAAACCTGAGACCCTTCCTATAGCATGAGATATGATATCCAACTTCTTCCCATTCCAATCCTGAGACCCTTCCTATAACATGAGATGTGATGTCTCAATGCTTCTAATACCAAACCTGAGATCTTTCCTATAACATGAGATGTGATATCCAACTCCTTCCCATTCCAATCCTGAGACCCTTCCTATAGCATGAGATGTGCTATCTCAATGCTTATACCAAACCTGAGACCCTTCCTAAAGCTTGAGATGTGATATCCAACTCCTTCCCATTCCAATCCTGAGACCCTTCCTCTAACATGAAATGTGATATCCAACTCCTTCTCCTTCCAAACCTGAGAGCCTTCCTATAGCATGAGATATGATATCCAAGTCCTTCCCATTCCAATCCCGAGACCCTTCCTATAACATGAAATGTGATATCCAACTCCTTCCCATTCCAACCTGAGACCCTTCCTATAGCATGAGATGGGATATCCAACTCCTTCCAAATCCAATACTGATACCCTTCCAATAGCATGAGATGTGATATCCCAATGCTTCTATCAAACCTGAGAAGCATACTATGGCATGAGATGTGACATCAAACTCCTTCCCATTCCAATCCTGAGACTCTTCCTATAGCTTGAGATGTGATATCCAACTCCTTCCCATTCCAATTCTGAGACCCTTCCTATACCATGAGACTTGATATCTCAATGCTTCTAATACCAAACCTGAGACCCGTCCTATAACATGAGATGTGATATCCAAATCTTTCCCCTTCCAAACCTTAGACCCTTCCTTTATCATGAGATGTGATATCCAACTCCTTCCCATTCCAATCCTGAGACCCTTCCGATATTATGAGATTTGTTATCTCAATGCTTCAAATATCAAAATTGAGACCCTCCCTATAGCATGAGATGGGATATCCAACTCCTTCCCATTCCAATCCTGAGACCCTTCCGATAGCAGAGATGTGATATCTCAATGCTTATACCAAATCTGAGACCCTTCCTATAGCATGAGATGTGATATCCAACTCCTTCCCATTCCAATCCTGAGACCCTTCCTATAGCATGAGATGTGATGTCTCAATGCTTCTAATACCAAACCTGAGATCCTTCCTATAACATGAGATGTGATATCCAACTCCTTCCCATTCCAATCCTGAGACCCTTCCTATAGCATGAGATGTGCTATCTCAATGCTTATACCAAACCTGAGACCCTTCCTAAAGCTTGAGATGTGATATCCAACTCCTTCCCATTCCAATCCTGAGACCCTTCCTATAGCATGAGATGTGATATCTCAAGGCCTCTAATACCAAACCTGAGATCCTTCCTCTAACATGAAATGTGATATCCAACTCCTTCCCCTTCCAAACCTGAGAGCCTTCCTATAGCATGAGATATGATATCCAAGTCCTTCCCATTCCAATCCTGAGACCCTTCCTATAACATGAAATGTGATATCCAACTCCTTCCCATTCCAACCTGAGACCCTTCCTATAGCATGAGATGGGATATCCAACTCCTTCCAAATCCAATACTGATACCCTTCCAATAGCATGAGATGTGATATCCCAATGCTTCTACCAAACCTGAGACCCATACTATGGCATGAGATGTGATATCAAACTCCTTCCCATTCCAATCCTGAGACTCTTCCTATAGCTTGAGATGTGATATCCAACTCCTTCACATTCCAATTCTGAGACCCTTCCTATGCCATGAGACTTGATATCTCAATGCTTCTAATACCAAACCTGAGATCCGTCCTATAACATGAGATGTGATGTCCAAATCTTTCCCCTTCCAAACCTTAGACCCTTCCTTTATCATGAGATGTGATATCCAACTCCTTCCCATTCCAATCCTGAGACCCTTCCGATATCATGAGATTTGTTATCTCAATGCTTCTAATATCAAACTTGAGACCCTCCCTATAGCATGAGATGTGACATCCAAGTCCTCCCCATTCCAATCCTGAGACCCTTCCTATAGCATGAGATGTGATATCTCATGGCTTCTAATACCAATCCTGAGACCCTTCCTATGGCCTGAGATGTCATATACAACTCCTTCCCAATCCAATCCTGAGACCCTTCCTATAGCATGAGATGTGATATCTCAATGCTTATACCAAATGTGAGACCCTTCCTATAGCATGAGATGTGATATCCAACTCCTTCCCATTCCAATCCTGAGACCCTTCCTATAGCATGAGATGTGATGTCTCAATGCTTCTAATACCAAACCTGAGATCCTTCCTATAACATGAGATGTGATATCCAACTCCTTCCCATTCCAATCCTGAGACCCTTCCTATAGCATGAGATGTGATGTCTCAATGCTTCTAATACCAAACCTGAGAACCTTCCTACAGCATGCGATGTGATATCTCAATGCTTCTAATACCAAACCTGAGACCAGTCCTATAACATGAGATTGGATATCCAACTCCTTCCCCTTCCAAACCTGAGACCCTTCCTATAGCATGAGATGTGATATCCAACTTCTTCCCATTCCAATCCTGAGACCCTTCCTATAACATGAGATGTGATGTCTCAATGCTTCTAATACCAAACCTGAGATCTTTCCTATAACATGAGATGTGATATCCAACTCCTTCCCATTCCAATCCTGAGACCCTTCCTATAGCATGAGATGTGCTATCTCAATGCTTATACCAAACCTGAGACCCTTCCTAAAGCTTGATATGTGATATCCAACTCCTTCCATTCCAATCCTGAGACCCTTCCTATAGCATGAGATGTGATATCTCAAGGCCTCTAATACCAAACCTGAGATCCTTCCTCTAACATGAAATGTGATATCCAACTCCTTCCCCTTCCAAACCTGAGAGCCTTCCTATAGCATGAGATATGATATCCAAGTCCTTCCCATTCCAATCCTGAGACCCTTCCTATAACATGAAATGTGATATCCAACTCCTTCCCATTCCAACCTGAGACCCTTCCTATAGCATGAGATGGGATATCCAACTCCTTCCAAATCCAATACTGATACCCTTCCAATAGCATGAATTGTGATATCCCAATGCTTCTACCAAACCTGAGACCCATACTATGGCATGAGATGTGATATCAAACTCATTCCCATTCCAATCCTGAGACTCTTCCTATAGCTTGAGATGTGATATCCAACTCCTTCCCATTCCAATTCTGAGACCCTTCCTATGCCATGAGACTTGATATCTCAATGCTTCTAATACCAAACCTGAGACCCGTCCTATAACATGAGATGTGATATCCAAATCTTTCCCCTTCCAAACCTTAGACCCTTCCTTTATCATGAGATGTGATATCCAACTCCTTCCCATTCCAATCCTGAGACCCTTCCGATATCATGAGATTTGTTATCTCAATGCTTCTAATATCAAACTTGAGACCCTCCCTATAGCATGAGATGTGACATCCAAGTCCTCCCCATTCCAATCCTGAGACCCTTCCTATAGCATGAGATGTGATATCTCAATGCTTCTAATACCAAACCTGAGACCCTTCCTATAACATGAGATGTCATATACAACTCCTTCCCAATCCAATCCTGAGACCCTTCCTATAACATGAAATGTGATATCCAACTCCTTCCCATTCCAACCTGAGACCCTTCCTATAGCATGAGATGGGATATCCAACTTCTTCCAAATCCAATACTGATACCCTTCCGATAGCATGAGATGTGATATCCCAATGCTTCTACCAAACCGGAGACCCATACTATGGCATGAGATGTGATATCAAACTCCTTCCCATTCCAATCCTGAGACCCTTCCTATAGCTTGAGGTGTGATATCCAACTCCTTCCCATTCCAATTCTGAGACCCTTCTTATACCATGAGACTTGATATCTCAATGCTTCTAATACCAAACCTGAGACCCGTCCTATAACATGAGATGTGATATCCAAATCCTTCCCCTTCCAAACCTTAGACCCTTCCTTTATCATGAGATGTGATATCCAACTCCTTCCCATTCCAATCCTGAGACCCTTCCGATATCATGAGATTTGTTATCTCAATGCTTCTAATATCAAACTTGAGACCCTCCCTATAGCATGAGATGTGACATCCAAGTCCTTCCCATTCCAATCCTGAGACCCTTCCTATAGCATGAGATGTGATATCTCTATGCTTCTAATACCAAACCTGAGACCATTCCTATAACATGAGATGGGATATCCAACTCCTTCCCATTCCAATCCTGAGACCCTTCCGATAGCAGAGATGTGATATCTCAATGCTTATACCAAACCTGAGACCCTTCCTATGGCCTGAGATGTCATATACAACTCCTTCCCATTCCAATCCTGAGACCCTTCCTTTAGCATGAGATGTGATATCTCAATGCTTATACCAAATCTGAGACCCTTCCTATAGCATGAGATGTGATATCCAAATCCTTCCCATTCCAATCCTGAGACCCTTCCTATAGCATGAGATGTGATATCTCAATGCTTATACCAAACCTGAGAGCCTACCTATAGCATGAGATGTGATATCCAAGTCCATCCCATTCCAATCCTTAGACCCTTCCTACAGCATGCGATGTGATATCTCCATGATTCTAATACCAAACCAGAGACTCTTCCTATAACATGAGATAGGATATCCAACTCCTTCCCATTCCAATCCTGAGCCGCTTCCGATAGCAGAGATGTGATATCTCAATGCTTATACCAAACCTGAGACCCTTCCTATAACATGAGATGTGATATCCAACTCCTTCCCGTTCCAAACCTGAGACACTAACTATAGCATATGTGATATCCAACTCCTTCCCATTCCAAACATGAGACCCTTCCTATAGCAAGAAAGTAATATCCAACTCCTACCCATTCCAATCCTGAGACCCTTCCTATAGCAAGAGATGTGATATCCAAATCCTTCCCATTCCAATCCTGAGACCCTTCCTATAACATGAGATGTGATATCCAACTCCTTCCCATTCCAACCTGAGACACTTCCTATAGCATGAGAAGGGATATCCAACTCCTTCCCAATCCAATCCTGAGACCCTTCCGATAGCAGAGATGTGATATCTCAATGCTTATACCAAACCTGAGACCCTTCCTATGGCATGAGATGTGATATCCAACTCCTTGCCATTCAAATCCTGAGACCCTTCCTATAGCATGAGAAGGGATATCCAACTCCTTCCCAATCCAATCCTGAGACCCTTCCGATAGCAGAGACGTGATATCTCAATGCTTCTACCAAACCTGAGACCCTTCCTTTAGCATGAGATGTGATATCCAAATCCTTCACATTCCAATCCTGAGACCCTTCCTATAGCATGAGATGTGATATCTCAATGCTTCTAATACCAAACCTGAGATCCTTCCTATAACATGAGATGTGATATCCAATTCCTTCCCATTGCAAACCTGAGACCCTTCCTATTGGATGAGATGTGATATCCAACTCCTTCCCATTCCAACCCTGAGACCCTTCCTATAGCATGAGATGTGATGTCTCAATGCTTCTAATACCAAACCTGAGATCCTTCCTATAACATGAGATGTGATATCCAACTCCTTCCATTCCAATCCTGAGACCCGTCCTATAGCATGAGATGTGATATCTCAATGCTTATACCAAACCTGAGACTCTTCCTTGAGATGTGATATCCAACTACTTCCCATTCCAATCCTGAGACCCTTCCTATAGCATGAGATGTGATATCTCAATGCTTCTAATACCAAACCTGAGATCCTTCCTCTAACATGAAATGTGATATCCAACTCCTTCCCTTTCCAAACCTAAGAGCCTATCTATAGCATGAGATGTGATATCCAAGTCCTTCCCATTCCAACCCTTAGACCCTTCCTACAGAATGCAATATGATATCTCAATGATTCTAATAACAAACCTGAGACCCGTCCTATAACATGAGATGGGATATCCAACTCCTTCCCATTCCAATCCTGAGACACTTTCGATAGCAGAGATGTGATATCTCAATGCTTATACCAAACCTGAGACCCTTCCTATAACATGAGATGTGATATCCAAATCCTTCCCGTTCCAAACCTGAGACCCTTCCTTTAGCATGAGATGTGATATCCAGCTCCTTCCCATTCCAATCCTGAGACACTCCCTATAGCATGAGATGTGATATCCAACTCTTTCCCATTCCAATCCTGAGACCCTTCCTATAGCATGAGATATGATATCTCAATACTTCTAATACCAAACGTGAGATCTTTCCGATAACATGAGATGTGATATCCAAATCCTTCCCCTTCCAAACCTGAGACCCTCCCTTTAGCATGAGATGTGATATCCAACTCCTTCCCATTCCAATCCTGAGACCCTTCTGATAGCATGAGATGTGATATCTCAATGCTTCTAATACCAAACCTGAGATCCTTCCGATAGCATGAGATGTGATATCTCAATGCTTCTAATACCAAACCTGAGATCCTTCCTATAACATGAGATGTGATATCCAAATCCTTCCCCTTCCAAACCTGAGACCCTCCCTTTAGCATGAGATGTGATGTCCAACTCCTTCCCATTCCATTCCTGAGACCCTTCTGATAGCATGAGATGTGATATTTCAATGCCTCTAATACCAAACCTGAGATCCTACCTCTAACATGAAATGTGATATCCAACTCTTTCCCCTTCCAAACCTGAGAGCCTTCCTATAGCATGAGATGTGATATCCAAGTCCTTCCCATTCCAATCCTGAGACCCTTCCTATAGCTTGAGATGTGATATCCAACTCCTTCCCATTCCAATTCTGAGACCCTTCCTATACTCTGAGACTTGATATCTCAATGCCTCTAATACCAAACCTGAGACCCGTAATATAACATGAGATGTGATATCCAAATCCTTCCCCTTCCAAACCTTAGACCCTTCCTTTATCATGAGATGTGATATCCAACTCCTTCCCATTCCAATCCTGAGACCCTTCCGATATCAGGAGATGTGATATCTCAAAGCTTCTAATATCAAACTTGAGAACCTCCCTATAGCATGAGATGTGATATCCAAGTCCTTCCCATTCCAATCCTGAGACCCTTCCTATAGCATGAGATGGGATATCTCAATGCTTCTAATACCAAACCTGAGACCCTTCCTATAACATGAGATGGGAATATCCAACTCCTTCCCATTCCAATCCTGAGACCCTTCCGATAGCAGAGATGTGATATCTCAATGCTTATACCAAACCTGAGACCCTTCCTATGGCATGAGATGTGATATCCAACTCCTTGCCATTCAAATCCTGAGACCCTTCCTATAGCATGAGAAGGGATATCCAACTCCTTCCCAATCCAATCCTGAGACCCTTCCGATAGCAGAGACGTGATATCTCAATGCTTCTACCAAACCTGAGACCCTTCCTTTAGCATGAGATGTGATATCCAAATCCTTCACATTCCAATCCTGAGACCCTTCCTATAGCATGAGATGTGATATCTCAATGCTTCTAATACCAAACCTGAGATCCTTCCTATAACATGAGATGTGATATCCAATTCCTTCCCATTCCAAACCTGAGACCCTTCCTATTGGATGAGATGTGATATCCAACTCCTTCCCATTCCAACCCTGAGACCCTTCCTATAGCATGAGATGTGATGTCTCAATGCTTCTAATACCAAACCTGAGATCCTTCCTATAACATGAGATGTGATATCCAACTCCTTCCATTCCAATCCTGAGACCCGTCCTATAGCATGAGATGTGATATCTCAATGCTTATACCAAACCTGAGACCCTTCCTATAGCATGAGATGTGATATCCAACTACTTCCCATTCCAATCCTGAGACCCTTCCTATAGCATGAGATGTGATATCTCAATGCTTCTAATACCAAACCTGAGATCCTTCCTCTAACATGAAATGTGATATCCAACTCCTTCCCATTCCAAACCTAAGAGCCTATCTATAGCATGAGATGTGATATCCAAGTCCTTCCCATTCCAATCCTTAGACCCTTCCTACAGCATGCAATATGATATCTCAATGATTCTAATAACAAACCTGAGACCCGTCCTATAGCATGAGATATGATATCCAAGTCCTTCCCATTCCAATCCTGAGACCCTTCCTATAACATGAAATGTGATATCCAACTCCTTCCCATTCCAACCTGAGACCCTTCCTATAGCATGAGATGGGATATCCAACGTCTTCCAAATCCAATACTGATACCCTTCCGATAGCATGAGATGTGATATCCCAATGCTTCTACCAAACCTGAGACCCATACTATGGCATGAGATGTGATATCAAACTCCTTCCCATTCCAATCCTGAGACCCTTCCTATAGCTTGAGGTGTGATAGCCAACTCCTTCCCATTCCAATTCTGAGACCCTTCTTATACCATGAGACTTGATATCTCAATGCTTCTAATACCAAACCTGAGACCCGTCCTATAACATGAGATGTGATATCCAAATCCTTCCCCTTCCAAACCTTAGACCCTTCCTTTATCATGAGATGTGGTATCCAACTCCTTCCCATTCCAATCCTGAGACCCTTCCGATATCATGAGATTTGTTATCTCAATGCTTCTTATATCAAACTTGAGACCCTCCCTATAGCATGAGATGTGAAATCCAGGTCCTTCCCATTACAATCCTGAGACCCTTCCTATAGCATGAGATGTGATATCTCTATGCTTCTAATACCAAACCTGAGACCCTTCCTATAACATGAGATGGGATATCCAACTCCTTCCCATTCCAATCCTGAGACCCTTCCGATAGCAGAGATGTGATATCTCAATGCTTATACCAAACCTGAGACCCTTCCTATGGCCTGAGATGTCATATACAACTCCTTCCCATTCCAATCCTGAGACCCTTCCTTTAGCATGAGATTTGATATCTCAATGCTTATACCAAATCTGAGACCCTTCCTATAGCATGAGATGTGATATCTCAATGCTTATACCAAACCTGAGAGCCTACCTATAGCATGAGATGTGATATCCAAGTCCATCCCATTCCAATCCTTAGACCCTTCCTACAGCATGCGATGTGATATCTCAATGATTCTAATACCAAACCAGAGACTCTTACTATAACATGAGATGGGATATCCAACTCCTTCCCATTCCAATCCTGAGCCGCTTCCGATAGCAGAGATGTGATATCTCAATGCTTATACCAAACCTGAGACCCTTCCTATACCATGAGATGTGATATCTAACTCCTTCCCGTTCCAAACCTGAGACACTAACTATAGCATATGTGATATCCAACTCCTTCCCATTCCAAACATGAGAAGCTTCCTATAGCAAGAAAGTAATATCCAACTCCTACCCATTCCAATCCTGAGACCCTTCCTATAACATGAGATGTGATATCCAAATCCTTCCCATTCCAATCCTGAGACCCTTCCTATAACATGAGATGTGATATCCAACTCCTTCCCATTCCAACCTGAGACACTTCCTATAGCATGAGAAGGGATATCCAACTCCTTCCCAATCCAATCCTGAGACCCTTCCGATAGCAGAGATGTGATATCTCAATGCTTATACCAAACCTGAGACCCTTCCTATGGCATGAGATGTGATATCCAACTCCTTGCCATTCAAATCCTGAGACCCTTCCTATAGCATGAGAAGGGATATCCAACTCCTTCCCAATCCAATCCTGAGACCCTTCCGATAGCAGAGACGTGATATCTCAATGCTTCTACCAAACCTGAGACCATTCCTTTAGCATGAGATGTGATATCCAAATCCTTCACATTCCAATCCTGAGACCCTTCCTATAGCATGGGATGTGATATCTCAATGCTTCTAATACCAAACCTGAGATCTTTCCTATAACATGAGATGTGATATCCAACTCCTTCCCATTCCAATCCTGAGACCCTTCCTATAGCATGAGATGTGCTATCTCAATGCTTATACCAAACCTGAGACCCTTCCTAAAGCTTGAGATGTGATATCCAACTCCTTCCATTCCAATCCTGAGACCCTTCCTATAGCATGAGATGTGATATCTCAAGGCCTCTAATACCAAACCTGAGATCCTTCCTCTAACATGAAATGTGATATCCAACTCCTTCCCCTTCCAAACCTGAGAGCCTTCCTATAGCATGAGATATGATATCCAAGTCCTTCCCATTCCAATCCTGAGACCCTTCCTATAACATGAAATGTGATATCCAACTCCTTCCCATTCCAACCTGAGACCCTTCCTATAGCATGAGATGGGATATCCAACTCCTTCCAAATCCAATACTGATACCCTTCCAATAGCATGAATTGTGATATCCCAATGCTTCTACCAAACCTGAGACCCATACTATGGCATGAGATGTGATATCAAACTCATTCCCATTCCAATCCTGAGACTCTTCCTATAGCTTGAGATGTGATATCCAACTCCTTCCCATTCCAATTCTGAGACCCTTCCTATGCCATGAGACTTGATATCTCAATGCTTCTAATACCAAACCTGAGACCCGTCCTATAACATGAGATGTGATATCCAAATCTTTCCCCTTCCAAACCTTAGACCCTTCCTTTATCATGAGATGTGATATCCAACTCCTTCCCATTCCAATCCTGAGACCCTTCCGATATCATGAGATTTGTTATCTCAATGCTTCTAATATCAAACTTGAGACCCTCCCTATAGCATGAGATGTGACATCCAAGTCCTCCCCATTCCAATCCTGAGACCCTTCCTATAGCATGAGATGTGATATCTCAATGCTTCTAATACCAAACCTGAGACCCTTCCTATAACATGAGATGTCATATACAACTCCTTCCCAATCCAATCCTGAGACCCTTCCTATAACATGAAATGTGATATCCAACTCCTTCCCATTCCAACCTGAGACCCTTCCTATAGCATGAGATGGGATATCCAACTTCTTCCAAATCCAATACTGATACCCTTCCGATAGCATGAGATGTGATATCCCAATGCTTCTACCAAACCTGAGACCCATACTATGGCATGAGATGTGATATCAAACTCCTTCCCATTCCAATCCTGAGACCCTTCCTATAGCTTGAGGTGTGATATCCAACTCCTTCCCATTCCAATTCTGAGACCCTTCTTATACCATGAGACTTGATATCTCAATGCTTCTAATACCAAACCTGAGACCCGTCCTTTAACATGAGATGTGATATCCAAATCCTTCCCCTTCCAAACCTTAGACCCTTCCTTTATCATGAGATGTGATATCCAACTCCTTCCCATTCCAATCCTGAGACCCTTCCGATATCATGAGATTTGTTATCTCAATGCTTCTAATATCAAACTTGAGACCCTCCCTATAGCATGAGATGTGACATCCAAGTCCTTCCCATTCCAATCCTGAGACCCTTCCTATAGCATGAGATGTGATATCTCTATGCTTCTAATACCAAACCTGAGACCATTCCTATAACATGAGATGGGATATCCAACTCCTTCCCATTCCAATCCTGAGACCCTTCCGATAGCAGAGATGTGATATCTCAATGCTTATACCAAACCTGAGACCCTTCCTATGGCCTGAGATGTCATATACAACTCCTTCCCATTCCAATCCTGAGACCCTTCCTTTAGCATGAGATGTGATATCTCAATGCTTATACCAAATCTGAGACCCTTCCTATAGCATGAGATGTGATATCCAAATCCTTCCCATTCCAATCCTGAGACCCTTCCTATAGCATGAGATGTGATATCTCAATGCTTATACCAAACCTGAGAGCCTCCCTATAGCATGAGATGTGATATCCAAGTCCATCCCATTCCAATCCTTAGACCCTTCCTACAGCATGCGATGTGATATCTCCATGATTCTAATACCAAACCAGAGACTCTTCCTATAACATGAGATAGGATATCCAACTCCTTCCCATTCCAATCCTGAGCCGCTTCCGATAGCAGAGATGTGATATCTCAATGCTTATACCAAACCTGAGACCCTTCCTATAACATGAGATGTGATATCCAACTCCTTCCCGTTCCAAACCTGAGACACTAACTATAGCATATGTGATATCCAACTCCTTCCCATTCCAAACATGAGACCCTTCCTATAGCAAGAAAGTAATATCCAACTCCTACCCATTCCAATCCAGAGACCCTTCCTATAGCAAGAGATGTGATATCCAAATCCTTCCCATTCCAATCCTGAGACCCTTCCTATAACATGAGATGTGATATCCAACTCCTTCCCATTCCAACCTGAGACACTTCCTATAGCATGAGAAGGGATATCCAACTCCTTCCCAATCCAATCCTGAGACCCTTCCGATAGCAGAGATGTGATATCTCAATGCTTATACCAAACCTGAGACCCTTCCTATGGCATGAGATGTGATATCCAACTCCTTGCCATTCAAATCCTGAGACCCTTCCTATAGCATGAGAAGGGATATCCAACTCCTTCCCAATCCAATCCTGAGACCCTTCCGATAGCAGAGACGTGATATCTCAATGCTTCTACCAAACCTGAGACCCTTCCTTTAGCATGAGATGTGATATCCAAATCCTTCACATTCCAATCCTGAGACCCTTCCTATAGCATGAGATGTCATATCTCAATGCTTCTAATACCAAACCTGAGATCCTTCCTATAACATGAGATGTGATATCCAATTCCTTCCCATTGCAAACCTGAGACCCTTCCTATTGGATGAGATGTGATATCCAACTCCTTCCCATTCCAACCCTGAGACCCTTCCTATAGCATGAGATGTGATGTCTCAATGCTTCTAATACCAAACCTGAGATCCTTCCTATAACATGAGATGTGATATCCAACTCCTTCCATTCCAATCCTGAGACCCGTCCTATAGCATGAGATGTGATATCTCAATGCTTATACCAAACCTGAGACTCTTCCTTGAGATGTGATATCCAACTACTTCCCATTCCAATCCTGAGACCCTTCCTATAGCATGAGATGTGATATCTCAATGCTTCTAATACCAAACCTGAGATCCTTCCTCTAACATGAAATGTGATATCCAACTCCTTCCCTTTCCAAACCTAAGAGCCTATCTATAGCATGAGATGTGATATCCAAGTCCTTCCCATTCCAACCCTTAGACCCTTCCTACAGAATGCAATATGATATCTCAATGATTCTAATAACAAACCTGAGACCCGTCCTATAACATGAGATGGGATATCCAACTCCTTCCCATTCCAATCCTGAGACACTTTCGATAGCAGAGATGTGATATCTCAATGCTTATACCAAACCTGAGACCCTTCCTATAACATGAGATGTGATATCCAAATCCTTCCCGTTCCAAACCTGAGACCCTTCCTTTAGCATGAGATGTGATATCCAGCTCCTTCCCATTCCAATCCTGAGACACTCCCTATAGCATGAGATGTGATATCCAACTCTTTCCCATTCCAATCCTGAGACCCTTCCTATAGCATGAGATATGATATCTCAATACTTCTAATACCAAACGTGAGATCTTTCCGATAACATGAGATGTGATATCCAAATCCTTCCCCTTCCAAACCTGAGACCCTCCCTTTAGCATGAGATGTGATATCCAACTCCTTCCCATTCCAATCCTGAGACCCTTCTGATAGCATGAGATGTGATATCTCAATGCTTCTAATACCAAACCTGAGATCCTTCCGATAGCATGAGATGTGATATCTCAATGCTTCTAATACCAAACCTGAGATCCTTCCTATAACATGAGATGTGATATCCAAATCCTTCCCCTTCCAAACCTGAGACCCTCCCTTTAGCATGAGATGTGATGTCCAACTCCTTCCCATTCCATTCCTGAGACCCTTCTGATAGCATGAGATGTGATATCTCAATGCCTCTAATACCAAACCTGAGATCCTACCTCTAACATGAAATGTGATATCCAACTCTTTCCCCTTCCAAACCTGAGAGCCTTCCTATAGCATGAGATGTGATATCCAAGTCCTTCCCATTCCAATCCTGAGACCCTTCCTATAGCTTGAGATGTGATATCCAACTCCTTCCCATTCCAATTCTGAGACCCTTCCTATACTCTGAGACTTGATATCTCAATGCCTCTAATACCAAACCTGAGACCCGTAATATAACATGAGATGTGATATGCAAATCCTTCCCCTTCCAAACCTTAGACCCTTCCTTTATCATGAGATGTGATATCCAACTCCTTCCCATTCCAATCCTGAGACCCTTCCGATATCAGGAGATGTGATATCTCAAAGCTTCTAATATCAAACTTGAGAACCTCCCTATAGCATGAGATGTGATATCCAAGTCCTTCCCATTCCAATCCTGAGACCCTTCCTATAGCATGAGATGGGATATCTCAATGCTTCTAATACCAAACCTGAGACCCTTCCTATAACATGAGATGGGAATATCCAACTCCTTCCCATTCCAATCCTGAGACCCTTCCGATAGCAGAGATGTGATATCTCAATTCTTATACCAAACCTGAGACCCTTCCTATGGCATGAGATGTGATATCCAACTCCTTGCCATTCAAATCCTGAGACCCTTCCTATAGCATGAGAAGGGATATCCAACTCCTTCCCAATCCAATCCTGAGACCCTTCCGATAGCAGAGACGTGATATCTCAATGCTTCTACCAAACCTGAGACCCTTCCTTTAGCATGAGATGTGATATCCAAATCCTTCACATTCCAATCCTGAGACCCTTCCTATAGCATGAGATGTGATATCTCAATGCTTCTAATACCAAACCTGAGATCCTTCCTATAACATGAGATGTGATATCCAATTCCTTCCCATTCCAAACCTGAGACCCTTCCTATTGGATGAGATGTGATATCCAACTCCTTCCCATTCCAACCCTGAGACCCTTCCTATAGCATGAGATGTGATGTCTCAATGCTTCTAATACCAAACCTGAGATCCTTCCTATAACATGAGATGTGATATCCAACTCCTTCCATTCCAATCCTGAGACCCGTCCTATAGCATGAGATGTGATATCTCAATGCTTATACCAAACCTGAGACCCTTCCTATAGCATGAGATGTGATATCCAACTACTTCCCATTCCAATCCTGAGACCCTTCCTATAGCATGAGATGTGATATCTCAATGCTTCTAATACCAAACCTGAGATCCTTCCTCTAACATGAAATGTGATATCCAACTCCTTCCCATTCCAAACCTAAGAGCCTATCTATAGCATGAGATGTGATATCCAAGTCCTTCCCATTCCAATCCTTAGACCCTTCCTACAGCATGCAATATGATATCTCAATGATTCTAATAACAAACCTGAGACCCGTCCTATAGCATGAGATATGATATCCAAGTCCTTCCCATTCCAATCCTGAGACCCTTCCTATAACATGAAATGTGATATCCAACTCCTTCCCATTCCAACCTGAGACCCTTCCTATAGCATGAGATGGGATATCCAACGTCTTCCAAATCCAATACTGATACCCTTCCGATAGCATGAGATGTGATATCCCAATGCTTCTACCAAACCTGAGACCCATACTATGGCATGAGATGTGATATCAAACTCCTTCCCATTCCAATCCTGAGACCCTTCCTATAGCTTGAGGTGTGATATCCAACTCCTTCCCATTCCAATTCTGAGACCCTTCTTATACCATGAGACTTGATATCTCAATGCTTCTAATACCAAACCTGAGACCCGTCCTATAACATGAGATGTGATATCCAAATCCTTCCCCTTCCAAACCTTAGACCCTTCCTTTATCATGAGATGTGGTATCCAACTCCTTCCCATTCCAATCCTGAGACCCTTCCGATATCATGAGATTTGTTATCTCAATGCTTCTTATATCAAACTTGAGACCCTCCCTATAGCATGAGATGTGAAATCCAGGTCCTTCCCATTACAATCCTGAGACCCTTCCTATAGCATGAGATGTGATATCTCTATGCTTCTAATACCAAACCTGAGACCCTTCCTATAACATGAGATGGGATATCCAACTCCTTCCCATTCCAATCCTGAGACCCTTCCGATAGCAGAGATGTGATATCTCAATGCTTATACCAAACCTGAGACCCTTCCTATGGCCTGAGATGTCATATACAACTCCTTCCCATTCCAATCCTGAGACCCTTCCTTTAGCATGAGATTTGATATCTCAATGCTTATACCAAATCTGAGACCCTTCCTATAGCATGAGATGTGATATCTCAATGCTTATACCAAACCTGAGAGCCTACCTATAGCATGAGATGTGATATCCAAGTCCATCCCATTCCAATCCTTAGACCCTTCCTACAGCATGCGATGTGATATCTCAATGATTCTAATACCAAACCAGAGACTCTTACTATAACATGAGATGGGATATCCAACTCCTTCCCATTCCAATCCTGAGCCGCTTCCGATAGCAGAGATGTGATATCTCAATGCTTATACCAAACCTGAGACCCTTCCTATACCATGAGATGTGATATCTAACTCCTTCCCGTTCCAAACCTGAGACACTAACTATAGCATATGTGATATCCAACTCCTTCCCATTCCAAACATGAGACCCTTCCTATAGCAAGAAAGTAATATCCAACTCCTACCCATTCCAATCCTGAGACCCTTCCTATAACATGAGATGTGATATCCAAATCCTTCCCATTCCAATCCTGAGACCCTTCCTATAACATGAGATGTGATATCCAACTCCTTCCCATTCCAACCTGAGACACTTCCTATAGCATGAGAAGGGATATCCAACTCCTTCCCAATCCAATCCTGAGACCCTTCCGATAGCAGAGATGTGATATCTCAATGCTTATACCAAACCTGAGACCCTTCCTATGGCATGAGATGTGATATCCAACTCCTTGCCATTCAAATCCTGAGACCCTTCCTATAGCATGAGAAGGGATATCCAACTCCTTCCCAATCCAATCCTGAGACCCTTCCGATAGCAGAGACGTGATATCTCAATGCTTCTACCAAACCTGAGACCATTCCTTTAGCATGAGATGTGATATCCAAATCCTTCACATTCCAATCCTGAGACCCTTCCTATAGCATGGGATGTGATATCTCAATGCTTCTAATACCAAACCTGAGATCCTTCCTATAACATGAGATGTGATATCCAATTCCTTCCCATTCCAAACCTGAGACCCTTCCTATTGGATGAGATGTGATATCCAACTCCTTCCCATTCCAACCCTGAGACCCTTCCTATAGCATGAGATGTGATGTCTCAATGCTTCTAATACCAAACCTGAGATCCTTCCTATAACATGAGATGTGATATCCAACTCCTTCCATTCCAATCCTGAGACCCGTCCTATAGCATGAGATGTGATATCTCAATGCTTATACCAAACCCGAGACCCTTCCTATAGCATGAGATGTGATATCCAACTACTTCCCATTCCAATCCTGAGACCCTTCCTATAGCATGAGATGTGATATCTCAATGCTTCTAATACCAAACCTGAGATCCTTCCTCTAACATGAAATGTGATATCCAACTCCTTCCCTTTCCAAACCTAAGAGCCTATCTATAGCATGAGATGTGATATCCAAGTCCTTCCCATTCCAACCCTTAGACCCTTCCTACAGCATGCAATATGATATCTCAATGATTCTAATAACAAACCTGAGACCCGTCCTATAACATGAGACGGGATATCCAACTCCTTCCCATTCCAATCCTGAGATACTTCCGATAGCAGAGATGTGATATCTCAATGCTTATACCAAACCTGAGACCCTTCCTATAACATGAGATGTGATATCCAAATCCTTCCCGTTCCAAACCTGAGACCCTTCCTTTAGCATGAGATGTGATATCCAGCTCCTTCCCATTCCAATCCTGAGACACTTCCGATAGCTTGAGATGTGATATCTCAATGCTTCTAATATCAAAACTGAGACCCTCCCTATAGCATGATATGTGATATCTAAGTCCTTCCCATTCCAATCCTGAAACACTCCCTATAGCATGAGATGTGATATCCAACTCTTTCCCTTTCCAATCCTGAGACCCTTCCTATAGCATGAGATATGATATCTCAATACTTCTAATACCAAACGTGAGATCCTTCCGATAACATGAGATGTGATATCCAAATCCTTCCCCTTCCAAACCTGAGACCCTCCCTTTAGCATGAGATGTGACATCCAACTCCTTCCCATTCCATTCCTGAGACCCTTCTGATAGCATGAGATGTGATATCTCAATGCCTCTAATACCAAACCTGAGATCCTACCTCTAACATGAAATGTGATATCCAACTCTTTCCCCTTCCAAACCTGAGATCCTTCCTATAGCATGAGATGTGATATCCAAGTCCTCCCCATTCCAATCCTGAGACCCTTCCTATAGCTTGAGAAGTGATATCCAACTCCTTCCCATTCCAATTCTGAGACCCTTCCTATACTCTGAGACTTGATATCTCAATGCTTCTAATACCAAACCTGAGACCCGTAATATAACATGAGATGTGATATCCAAATCCTTCCCCTTCCAAACCTTAGACCCTTCCTTTATCATGAGATGTGATATCCAACTCCTTCCCATTCCAATCCTGAGACCCTTCCGATATCATGAGATGTGATATCTCAAAGCTTCTAATATCAAACTTGAGACACTCCCTATAGCATGAGATGTGATATCCAAGTCCTTCCCATTCCAATCCTGAGACCCTTCCTATAGCATGAGATGTGATATCTCAATGCTTCTAATACCAAACCTGAGACCCTTCCTATAACATGAGATGGGAATATCCAACTCCTTCCCATTCCAATCCTGAGACCCTTCCGATAGCAGAGATGTGATATCTCTATGCTTATACCAAACCTGAGACCCTTCCTATGGCATGAGATGTGATATCCAACTCCTTGCCATTCAAATCCTGAGACCCTTCCTATAGCATGAGAAGGGATATCCAACTCCTTCCCAATCCAATCCTGAGACCCTTCCGATAGCAGAGACGTGATATCTCAATGCTTCTACCAAACCTGAGACCCTTCCTTTAGCATGAGATGTGATATCCAAATCCTTCACATTCCAATCCTGAGACCCTTCCTATAGCATGAGATGTGATATCTCAATGCTTCTAATACCAAACCTGAGATCCTTCCTATAACATGAGATGTGATATCCAATTCCTTCCCATTCCAAACCTGAGACCCTTCCTATTGGATGAGATGTGATATCCAACTCCTTCCCATTCCAACCCTGAGACCCTTCCTATAGCATGAGATGTGATGTCTCAATGCTTCTAATACCAAACCTGAGATCCTTCCTATAACATGAGATGTGATATCCAACTCCTTCCATTCCAATCCTGAGACCCGTCCTATAGCATGAGATGTGATATCTCAATGCTTATACCAAACCTGAGACCCTTCCTATAGCATGAGATGTGATATCCAACTACTTGCCATTCCAATCCTGAGACCCTTCCTATAGCATGAGATGTGATATCTCAATGCTTCTAATACCAAACCTGAGATCCTTCCTCTAACATGAAATGTGATATCCAACTCCTTCCCTTTCCAAACCTAAGAGCCTATCTATAGCATGAGATGTGATATCCAAGTCCTTCCCATTCCAATCCTTAGACCCTTCCTACAGCATGTAATATGATATCTCAATGATTCTAATAACAAACCTGAGACCCGTCCTATAGCATGAGATATGATATCCAAGTCCTTCCCATTCCAATCCTGAGACCCTTTCTATAACATGAAATGTGATATCCAACTCCTTCCCATTCCAACCTGAGACCCTTCCTAAAGCATGAGATGGGATATCCAACTTCTTCCAAATCCAATACTGATACCCTTCCGATAGCATGAGATGTGATATCCCAATGCTTCTACCAAACCTGAGACCCATACTATGGCATGAGATGTGATATCAAACTCCTTCCCATTCCAATCCTGAGACACTTCCTATAGCTTGAGGTGTGATATCCAACTCCTTCCCATTCCAATTCTGAGACCCTTCTTATACCATGAGCCTTGATATCTCAATGCTTCTAATACCAAACCTGAGACCCGTCCTATAACATGAGATGTGATATCCAAATCCTTCCCCTTCCAAACCTTAGACCCTTCCTTTATCATGAGATGTGATATCCAACACCTTCCCATTCCAATCCTGAGACCCTTCCGATATCATGAGATTTGTTATCTCAATGCTTCTAATATCAAACTTGAGACCCTCCCTATAGCATGAGATGTGACATCCAAGTCCTTCCCATTCCAATCCTGAGACCCTTCCTATAGCATGAGATGTGATATCTCTATGCTTCTAATACCAAACCTGAGACCCTTCCTATAACATGAGATGGGATATCCAACTCCTTCCGATTCCAATCCTGAGACCCTTCCGATAGCAGAGATGTGATATCTCAATGCTTATACCAAACCTGAGAACCTTCCTATGGCCTGAGATGTCATATACAACTCCTTCCCATTCCAATCCTGAGACCCTTCCTTTAGCATGAGATGTGATATCTCAATGCTTATACCAAATCTGAGACCCTTCCTATAGCATGAGATGTGATATCCAATTCCTTCCCATTCCAATCCCGAGACCCTTCCTATAGCATGAGATGTGATATCTCAATGCTTATACCAAACCTGAGAGCCTACCTATAGCATGAGATGTGATATCCAAGTCCATCCCATTCCAATCCTTAGACCCTTCCTACAGCATGCGATGTGATATCTCAATGATTCTAATACCAAACCAGAGACTCTTCCTATAACATGAGATGGGATATCCAACTCCTTCCCATTCCAATCCTGAGCCGCTTCCGATAGCAGGGATGTGATATCTCAATGCTTATACCAAACCTGAGACCCTTCCTATAACATGAGATGTGATATCCAACTCCTTCCCGTTCCAAACCTGAGACACTAACTATAGCATATGTGATATCCAACTCTTTCCCCTTCCAAACCTGAGAGCCTTCCTATAGCAAGAAAGTAATATCCAACTCCTACCCATTCCAATCCTGAGACCCTTCCTATAGCAAGAGATGTGATATCCAAATCCTTCCCATTCCAATCCTGAGACCCTTCCTATAACATGAGATGTGATATCCAACTCCTTCCCATTCCAACCTGAGACACTTCCTATAGCATGAGAAGGGATATCCAACTCCTTCCCAATCCAATCCTGAGACCCTTCCGATAGCAGAGATGTGATATCTCAATGCTTATACCAAACCTGAGACCCTTCCTATGGCATGAGATGTGATATCCAACTCCTTGCCATTCAAATCCTGAGACCCTTCCTATAGCATGAGATGTGATATCTCTATGCTTCTAATACCAAACGTGAGACCCTTCCTATAACATGAGATGGGATATCCAACTCCTTCCCATTCCAATCCTGAGACCCTTCCGATAGCAGAGATGTGATATCTCAATGCTTATACCAAACCTGAGAACCTTCCTATGGCCTAAGATGTCATATACAACTCCTTCCCATTCCAATCCTGAGACCCTTCCTTTAGCATGAGATGTGATATCTCAATGCTTATACCAAATCTGAGACCCTTCCTATAGCATGAGATGTGATATCCAATTCCTTCCCATTCCAATCCTGAGACCCTTCCTATAGCATGAGATGTGATATCTCAATGCTTATACCAAGCCTGAGAGCCTACCTATAGCATGAGATGTGATATCCAAGTCCATCCCATTCCAATCCTTAGACCCTTCCTACAGCATGCGATGTGATATCTCAATGATTCTAATACCAAACCAGAGACTCTTCCTATAACATGAGATGGGATATCCAACTCCTTCCCATTCCAATCCTGAGCCGCTTCCGATAGCAGAGATGTGATATCTCAATGCTTATACCAAACCTGAGACCCTTCCTATAACATGAGATGTGATATCCAACTCCTTCCCGTTCCAAACCTGAGACACTAACTATAGCATATGTGATATCCAACTCCTTCCCATTCCAAACATGAGACCTTCCTATAGCAAGAAAGTAATATCCAACTCCTACCCATTCCAATCCTGAGACCCTTCCTATAACATGAGATGTGATATCCAACTCCTTCCCATTCCAACCTGAGACACTTCCTATAGCATGAGAAGGGATATCCAACTCCTTCCCAATCCAATCCTGAGACCCTTCCGATAGCAGAGATGTGATATCTCAATGCTTATACCAAACCTGAGACCCTTCCTATGGCATGAGATGTGATATCCAAGTCCTTCCCAATCCAATCCTGAGACCCTTCCGATAGCAGAGACGTGATATCTCAATGCTTCTACCAAACCTGAGACCCTCCCTTTAGCATGAGATGTGATATCCAAATCCTTCACATTCCAATCCTGAGACCCTTCCTATAGCATGAGATGTGATATCTCAATGCTTCTAATACCAAACCTGAGATCCTTCCTATAACATGAGATGTGATATCCAATTCCTTCCCATTCCAAACCTGAGACCCTTCCTATTGGATGAGATGTGATATCCAACTCCTTCCCATTCCAACCCTGAGACCCTTCCTATAGCATGAGATGTGATGTCTCAATGCTTCTAATACCAAACCTGAGATCCTTCCTATAACATGAGATGTGATATCCAACTCCTTCCATTCCAATCCTGAGACCCGTCCTATAGCATGAGATGTGATAGCTCAATGCTTATACCAAACCTGAGACCCTTCCTATAGCATGAGATGTGATATCCAACTGATTCCCATTCCAATCCTGAGACCCTTCATATAGCATGAGATGTGATATCTCAATGCTTCTAAAACCAAACCTGAGATCCTTCCTCTAACATGAAATGTGATATCCAACACCTTCCCTTTCCAAACCTAAGAGCCTATCTATAGCATGAGATGTGATATCCAAGTCCTTCCCATTCCAACCCTTAGACCCTTCCTACAGCATGCAATATGATATCTCAATGATTCTAATAACAAACCTGAGACCCGTCCTATAACATGAGATGGGATATCCAACTCCTTCCCATTCCAATCCTGAGACACTTCCGATAGCAGAGATGTGATATCTCAATGCTTATACCAAACCTGAGACCCTTCCTATAACATGAGATGTGATATCCAAATCCTTCCCGTTCCAAACCTGAGACCCATCCTTTAGCATGAGATGTGATATCCAGGACCTTCCCATTCCAATCCTGAGACACTTCCGATAGCATGAGATGTGATATCTCAATGCTTCTAATATCAAAACTGAGACCCTCCCTATAGCATGATATGTGATATCTAAGTCCTTCCCATTCCAATCCTGAGACCCTCCCTATAGCATGAGATGTGATATCCAACTCCTTCCCATTCCAATCCTGAGACCCTTCCTATAGCATGAGATATGATATCTCAATACTTCTAATACCAAACGTGAGATCCTTCCGATAACATGAGATGTGATATCCAAATCCTTCCCCTTCCAAACCTGAGACCCTCCCTTTAGCATGAGATGTGATATCCAACTTCTTCCTATTCCAATCCTGAGACTCTTCTGATAGCATGAGATGTGATATCTCAATGCTTCTAAAACCAAACCTGAGATCCTTCCTCTAACATGAAATGTGATATCCAACACCTTCCCTTTCCAAACCTAAGAGCCTATCTATAGCATGAGATGTGATATCCAAGTCCTTCCCATTCCAACGCTTAGACCCTTCCTACAGCATGCAATATGATATCTCAATGATTCTAATAACAAACCTGAGACCCGTCCTATAACATGAGATGGGATATCCAACTCCTTCCCATTCCAATCCTGAGACACTTCCGATAGCAGAGATGTGATATCTCAATGCTTATACCAAACCTGAGACCCTTCCTATAACATGAGATGTGATATCCAAATCCTTCCCGTTCCAAACCTGAGACCCATCCTTTAGCATGAGATGTGATATCCAGGACCTTCCCATTCCAATCCTGAGACACTTCCGATAGCATGAGATGTGATATCTCAATGCTTCTAATATCAAAACTGAGACCCTCCCTATAGCATGATATGTGATATCTAAGTCCTTCCCATTCCAATCCTGAGACCCTCCCTATAGCATGAGATGTGATATCCAACTCCTTCACATTCCAATCCTGAGACCGTTCCTATAGCATGAGATATGATATCTCAATACTTCTAATACCAAACGTGAGATCCTTCCGATAACATGAGATGTGATATCCAAATCCTTCCCCTTCCAAACCTGAGACCCTCCCTTTAGCATGAGATGTGATATCCAACTCCTTCCTATTCCAATCCTGAGACTCTTCTGATAGCATGAGATGTGATATCTCAATGCTTCTAATACCAAACCTTAGATCCTTCCGATAGCATGAGATGTGATATCTCAATGCTTCTAATACCAAACCTCAGATCCTTCCTATAACATGAGATGTGATTTCCAAATCCTTCCCCTTCCAAACCTGAGACCCTCCCTTTAGCATGAGATGTGATATCCAACTCCTTCCCTTTCCATTCCTGAGACCCTTCTGATAGCATGAGATGTGATATCTCAATGCCTCTAATACCAAACCTGAGATCCTACCTCTAACATGAAATGTGATATCCAACTCTTTCCCCTTCCAAACCTGAGAGCCTTCCTATAGCATGAGATGTGATATCCAAGTCCTTCCCATTCCAATCCTGAGACCCTTCCTATAGCTTGAGATGTGATATCCAACTCCTTCCCATTCCAATTCTGAGACCCTTCCTATACTATGAGACTTGATATCTCAATGCTTCTAATACCAAACGTGAGACCCGTAATATAACATGAGATGTGATATCCAAATCCTTCCCCTTCCAAACCTTAGACCCTTCCTTTATCATGAGATGTGATATCCAACTCCTTCCCATTCCAATCCTGAGACCCTTCCGATATCATGAGATGTGATATCTCAATGCTTCTAATATCAAACTTGAGACCCTCCCTATAGCATGAGATGTGATATCCAAGTCCTTCCCTTTCCAATCCTGAGACCCTTCCTATAGCATGAGATGTGATATCTCAATGCTTATACCAAACCTGAGACCCTTCCTATAACATGAGATGTGATATCCAACTCCTTCCCGTTCCAAACCTGAGACACTAACTATAGCATATCTGATATCCAACTCCTTCCCATTCCAAACATGAGACCTTCCTATAGCAAGAAAGTAATATCCAACTCCTACCCATTCCAATCCTGAGACCCTTCCTATAACATGAGATGTGATGTCCAACTCCTTCCCATTCCAACCTGAGACACTTCCTATAGCATGAGAAGGGATATCCAACTCCTTCCCAATCCAATCCTGAGACCCTTCCGATAGCAGAGATGTGATATCTCAATGCTTATACCAAACCTGAGACCCTTCCTATGGCATGAGATGTGATATCCAAGTCCTTCCCAATCCAATCCTGAGACCCTTCCGATAGCAGAGACGTGATATCTCAATGCTTCTACCAAACCTGAGACCCTCCCTTTAGCATGAGATGTGATATCCAAATCCTTCACATTCCAATCCTGAGACCCTTCCTATAGCATGAGATGTGATATCTCAATGCTTCTAATACCAAACCTGAGATCCTTCCTATAACATGAGATGTGATATCCAATTCCTTCCCATTCCAAACCTGAGACCCTTCCTATTGGATGAGATGTGATATCCAACTCCTTCCCATTCCAACCCTGAGACCCTTCCTATAGCATGAGATGTGATGTCTCAATGCTTCTAATACCAAACCTGAGATCCTTCCTATAACATGAGATGTGATATCCAACTCCTTCCATTCCAATCCTGAGACCCGTCCTATAGCATGAGATGTGATAGCTCAATGCTTATACCAAACCTGAGACCCTTCCTATAGCATGAGATGTGATATCCAACTGATTCCCATTCCAATCCTGAGACCCTTCATATAGCATGAGATGTGATATCTCAATGCTTCTAAAACCAAACCTGAGATCCTTCCTCTAACATGAAATGTGATATCCAACACCTTCCCTTTCCAAACCTAAGAGCCTATCTATAGCATGAGATGTGATATCCAAGTCCTTCCCATTCCAACCCTTAGACCCTTCCTACAGCATGCAATATGATATCTCAATGATTCTAATAACAAACCTGAGACCCGTCCTATAACATGAGATGGGATATCCAACTCCTTCCCATTCCAATCCTGAGACACTTCCGATAGCAGAGATGTGATATCTCAATGCTTATACCAAACCTGAGACCCTTCCTATAACATGAGATGTGATATCCAAATCCTTCCCGTTCCAAACCTGAGACCCATCCTTTAGCATGAGATGTGATATCCAGGACCTTCCCATTCCAATCCTGAGACACTTCCGATAGCATGAGATGTGATATCTCAATGCTTCTAATATCAAAACTGAGACCCTCCCTATAGCATGATATGTGATATCTAAGTCCTTCCCATTCCAATCCTGAGACCCTCCCTATAGCATGAGATGTGATATCCAACTCCTTCCCATTCCAATCCTGAGACCCTTCCTATAGCATGAGATATGATATCTCAATACTTCTAATACCAAACGTGAGATCCTTCCGATAACATGAGATGTGATATCCAAATCCTTCCCCTTCCAAACCTGAGACCCTCCCTTTAGCATGAGATGTGATATCCAACTCCTTCCTATTCCAATCCTGAGACTCTTCTGATAGCATGAGATGTGATATCTCAATGCTTCTAAAACCAAACCTGAGATCCTTCCTCTAACATGAAATGTGATATCCAACACCTTCCCTTTCCAAACCTAAGAGCCTATCTATGGCATGAGATGTGATATCCAAGTCCTTCCCATTCCAACCCTTAGACCCTTCCTACAGCATGCAATATGATATCTCAATGATTCTAATAACAAACCTGAGACCCGTCCTATAACATGAGATGGGATATCCAACTCCTTCCCATTCCAATCCTGAAACACTTCCGATAGCAGAGATGTGATATCTCAATGCTTATACCAAACCTGAGACCCTTCCTATAACATGAGATGTGATATCCAAATCCTTCCCGTTCCAAACCTGAGACCCATCCTTTAGCATGAGATGTGATATCCAGGACCTTCCCATTCCAATCCTGAGACACTTCCGATAGCATGAGATGTGATATCTCAATGCTTCTAATATCAAAACTGAGACCCTCCCTATAGCATGATATGTGATATCTAAGTCCTTCCCATTCCAATCCTGAGACCCTCCCTATAGCATGAGATGTGATATCCAACTCCTTCACATTCCAATCCTGAGACCGTTCCTATAGCATGAGATATGATATCTCAATACTTCTAATACCAAACGTGAGATCCTTCCGATAACATGAGATGTGATATCCAAATCCTTCCCCTTCCAAACCTGAGACCCTCCCTTTAGCATGAGATGTGATATCCAACTCCTTCCTATTCCAATCCTGAGACTCTTCTGATAGCATGAGATGTGATATCTCAATGCTTCTAATACCAAACCTTAGATCCTTCCGATAGCATGAGATGTGATATCTCAATGCTTCTAATACCAAACCTCAGATCCTTCCTATAACATGAGATGTGATATCCAAATCCTTCCCCTTCCAAACCTGAGACCCTCCCTTTAGCATGAGATGTGATATCCAACTCCTTCCCTTTCCATTCCTGAGACCCTTCTGATAGCATGAGATGTGATATCTCAATGCCTCTAATACCAAACCTGAGATCCTACCTCTAACATGAAATGTGATATCCAACTCTTTCCCCTTCCAAACCTGAGAGCCTTCGTATAGCATGAGATGTGATATCCAAGTCCTTCCCATTCCAATCCTGAGACCCTTCCTATAGCTTGAGATGTGATATCCAACTCCTTCCCATTCCAATTCTGAGACCCTTCCTATACTATGAGACTTGATATCTCAATGCTTCTAATACCAAACGTGAGACCCGTAATATAACATGAGATGTGATATCCAAATCCTTCCCCTTCCAAACCTTAGACCCTTCCTTTATCATGAGATGTGATATCCAACTCCTTCCCATTCCAATCCTGAGACCCTTCCGATATCATGAGATGTGATATCTCAATGCTTCTAATATCAAACTTGAGACCCTCCCTATAGCATGAGATGTGATATCCAAGTCCTTCCCTTTCCAATCCTGAGACCCTTCCTATAGCATGAGATGTGATATCTCAATGCTTCTAATACCAAACCTGAGACCCTTCCTATAACATGAGATGGGAATATCCAACTCCTTCCCATTCCAATCCTGAGACCCTTCCGATAGCAGAGATGTGATATCTCAATGCTTATACCAAACCTGAGACCCTTCCTATGGCATGAGATGTGATATCCAACTCCTTGCCATTCAAATCCTGAGACCCTTCCTATAGCATGAGAAGGGATATCCAACTCCTTCCCAATCCAATCCTGTGACCCTTCCGATAGCAGAGCCGTGATATCTCAATGCTTCTACCAAACCTGAGACCCTTCCTTTAGCATGAGATGTGATATCCAAATCCTTCACATTCCAATCCTGAGACCCTTCCTATAGCATGAGATGTGATATCTCAATGCTTCTAATACCAAACCTGAGATCCTTCCTATAACATGAGATGTGATATCCAATTCCTTCCCATTCCAAACCTGAGACCCTTCCTATTGGATGAGTTGTGATATCCAACTCCTTCCCATTCCAACCCTGAGACCCTTCCTATAGCATGAGATGTGATGTCTCAATGCTTCTAATACCAAACCTGAGATCCTTCCTATAACATGAGATGTGATATCCAACTCCTTCCATTCCAATCCTGAGACCCGTCCTATAGCATGAGATGTGATATCTCAATGCTTATACCAAACCTGAGACCCTTCCTATAGCATGAGATGTGATATCCAACTACTTCCCATTCCAATCCTGAGACCCTTCCTATAGCATGAGATGTGATATCTCAATGCTTCTAATACCAAACCTGAGATCCTTCCTCTAACATGAGATGTGATATCCAACTCCTTCCCTTTCCAATCCTTCGACCGAACTTCCTACAGCATGCAATATGATATCTCAATGATTCTAATAACAAACCTGAGACCCGTCCTATAGCATGAGATATGATATCCAAGTCCTTCCCATTCCAATCCTGAGACCCTTCCTATAACATGAAATGTGATATCCAACTCCTTCCCATTCCAACCTGAGACCCTTCCTATAGCATGAGATGAGATATTCAACTTCTTCCAAGTCCAATACTGATACCCTTCCGATAGCATGAGATGTGATATCCCAATGCTTCTACCAAACCTGAGACCCATACTATGGCATGAGATGTGATATCAAACTCCTTCCCCTTCCAAACCTTAGACCCTTCCTTTATCATGAGATGTGATATCCAACTCCTTCCCATTCCAATCCTGAGACCCTTCCGATATCATGAGATTTGTTATCTCAATGCTTCTAATATCAAACTTGAGACCCTCCCTATAGCATGAGATGTGACATCCAAGTCCTTCCCATTCCAATTCTGAGACCCTTCTTATACCATGAGACTTGATATCTCAAGGCTTCTAATACCAAACCTGAGACCCGTCCTATAACATGAGGTGTGATACCCAAATCCTTCCCCTTCCAAACCTTAGACCCTTCCTTTATCATGAGATGTGATATCCAACTCCTTCCCATTCCAATCCTGAGACCCTTCCGATATCATGAGATTTGTTATCTCAATGCTTCTAATATCAAACTTGAGACCCTCCCTATAGCATGAGATGTGACATCCAAGTCCTTCCCATTCCAATCCTGAGACCCTTCCTATAGCATGAGATGTGATATCTCTATGCTTCTAATACCAAACCTGAGACCCTTCCTATAACATGAGATGGGATATCCAACTCCTTCCCGTTCCAATCCTGAGACCTTTCCGATAGCAGAGATGTGATATCTCAATGCTTATACCAAACCTGAGAACCTTCCTATGGCCTGAGATGTCATATACAACTCCTTCCCATTCCAATCCTGAGACCCTTCCTTTAGCATGAGATGTGATATCTCAATGCTTCTACCAAACCTGAGACCCCTCCTTTAGCATGAGATGTGATATCCAAATCCTTCACATTCCAATCCTGAGACCCTTCCTATAGCATGAGATGTGATATCTCTATGCTTCTAATACCAAACCTGAGACCCTTCCTATAACATGAGATGGGATATCCAACTCCTTCCCGTTCCAATCCTGAGACCTTTCCGATAGCAGAGATGTGATATCTCAATGCTTATACCAAACCTGAGAACCTTCCTATGGCCTGAGATGTCATATACAACTCCTTCCCATTCCAATCCTGAGACCCTTCCTTTAGCATGAGATGTGATATCTCAATGCTTATACCAAATCTGAGACCCTTCCTATAGCATGAGATGTGATATCCAATTCCTTCCCATTCCAATCCTGAGACCCTTCCTATAGCATGAGATGTGATATCTCAATGCTTTTAAAACCAAACCTTAGACCCTTCCTTTATCATGAGATGTGATATCCAACTCCTTCCCATTCCAATCCTGAGACCCTTCCGATATCATGAGATTTGTTATCTCAATGCTTCTAATATCAAACTTGAGACCCTCCCTATAGCATGAGATGTGACATCCAAGTCCTTCCCATTCCAATCCTGAGACCCTTCCTATAGCATGAGATGTGATATCTCTATGCTTCTAATACCAAACCTGAGACCCTTCCTATAACATGAGATGGGATATCCAACTCCTTCCCGTTCCAATCCTGAGACCTTTCCGATAGCAGAGATGTGATATCTCAATGCTTATACCAAACCTGAGAACCTTCCTATGGCCTGAGATGTCATATACAACTCCTTCCCATTCCAATCCTGAGACCCTTCCTTTAGCATGAGATGTGATATCTCAATGCTTCTACCAAACCTGAGACCCTTCCTTTAGCATGAGATGTGATATCCAAATCCTTCACATTCCAATCCTGAGACCCTTCCTATAGCATGAGATGTGATATCTCTATGCTTCTAATACCAAACCTGAGACCCTTCCTATAACATGAGATGGGATATCCAACTCCTTCCCGTTCCAATCCTGAGACCTTTCCGATAGCAGAGATGTGATATCTCAATGCTTATACCAAACCTGAGAACCTTCCTATGGCCTGAGATGTCATATACAACTCCTTCCCATTCCAATCCTGAGACCCTTCCTTTAGCATGAGATGTGATATCTCAATGCTTATACCAAATCTGAGACCCTTCCTATAGCATGAGATGTGATATCCAATTCCTTCCCATTCCAATCCTGAGACCCTTCCTATAGCATGAGATGTGATATCTCAATGCTTATACCAAACCTGAGAGCCTACCTATAGCATGAGATGTGATATCCAAGTCCATCCCATTCCAATCCTTAGACCCTTCCTACAGCATGCGATGTGATATCTCAATGATTCTAATACCAAACCAGAGACTCTTCCTATAACATGAGATGGGATATCCAACTCCTTCCCATTCCAATCCTGAGCCGCTTCCGATAGCAGGGATGTGATATCTCAATGCTTATACCAAACCTGAGACCCTTCCTATAACATGAGATGTGATATCCAACTCCTTCCCGTTCCAAACCTGAGACACTAACTATAGCATATGTGATATCCAACTCTTTCCCCTTCCAAACCTGAGAGCCTTCCTATAGCAAAAAAGTAATATCCAACTCCTACCCATTCCAATCCTGAGACCCTTCCTATAGCAAGAGATGTGATATCCAAATCCTTCCCATTCCAATCCTGAGACCCTTCCTATAACATGAGATGTGATATCCAACTCCTTCCCATTCCAACCTGAGACACTTCCTATAGCATGAGAAGGGATATCCAACTCCTTCCCAATCCAATCCTGAGACCCTTCCGATAGCAGAGATGTGATATCTCAATGCTTATACCAAACCTGAGACCCTTCCTATGGCATGAGATGTGATATCCAACTCCTTACCATTCAAATCCTGAGACCCTTCCTATAGCATGAGATGTGATATCTCTATGCTTCTAATACCAAACGTGAGACCCTTCCTATAACATGAGATGGGATATCCAACTCCTTCCCATTCCAATCCTGAGACCCTTCCGATAGCAGAGATGTGATATCTCAATGCTTATACCAAACCTGAGAACCTTCCTATGGCCTGAGATGTCATATACAACTCCTTCCCATTCCAATCCTGAGACCCTTCCTTTAGCATGAGATGTGATATCTCAATGCGTATACCAAATCTGAGACCCTTCCTATAGCATGAGATGTGATATCCAATTCCTTCCCATTCCAATCCTGAGACCCTTCCTATAGCATGAGATGTGATATCTCAATGCTTATACCAAGCCTGAGAGCCTACCTATAGCATGAGATGTGATATCCAAGTCCATCCCATTCCAATCCTTAGACCCTTCCTACAGCATGCGATGTGATATCTCAATGATTCTAATACCAAACCAGAGACTCTTCCTATAACATGAGATGGGATATCCAACTCCTTCCCATTCCAATCCTGAGCCGCTTCCGATAGCAGAGATGTGATATCTCAATGCTTATACCAAACCTGAGACCCTTCCTATAACATGAGATGTGATATCCAACTCCTTCCCGTTCCAAACCTGAGACACTAACTATAGCATATGTGATATCCAACTCCTTCCCATTCCAAACATGAGACCCTTCCTATAGCAAGAAAGTAATATCCAACTCCTACCCATTCCAATCCTGAGACCCTTCCTATAACATGAGATGTGATATCCAACTCCTTCCCATTCCAACCTGAGACACTTCCTATAGCATGAGAAGGGATATCCAACTCCTTCCCAATCCAATCCTGAGACCCTTCCGATAGCAGAGATGTGATATCTCAATGCTTATACCAAACCTGAGACCCTTCCTATGGCATGAGATGTGATATCCAAGTCCTTCCCAATCCAATCCTGAGACCCTTCCGATAGCAGAGACGTGATATCTCAATGCTTCTACCAAACCTGAGACCCTTCCTTTAGCATGAGATGTGATATCCAAATCCTTCACATTCCAATCCTGAGACCCTTCCTATAGCATGAGATGTGATATCTCAATGCTTCTAATACCAAACCTGAGATCCTTCCTATAACATGAGATGTGATATCCAATTCCTTCCCATTCCAAACCTGAGACCCTTCCTATTGGATGAGATGTGATATCCAACTCCTTCCCATTCCAACCCTGAGACCCTTCCTATAGCATGAGATGTGATGTCTCAATGCTTCTAATACCAAACCTGAGATCCTTCCTATAACATGAGATGTGATATCCAACTCCTTCCATTCCAATCCTGAGACCCGTCCTATAGCATGAGATTTGATAGCTCAATGCTTATACCAAACCTGAGACCCTTCCTATAGCATGAGATGTGATATCCAACTGATTCCCATTCCAATCCTGAGACCCTTCATATAATAATAATAATAATAATAATAATAATAATTAGGCTTTTATATAGCGCTACGAACCCTCAGGTATCTGAGCGCTGCTTATTATTACCCACGGTGTGTGGTGCTCATTTATCGACCTCGGAAGGATGAAAGGCTGAGTTTGGCCCTGCCGGGATTCGAACCTGCGTTAACAGGCTCTGCACGGGTGTCAAAGCGAGCGCTCTACTCACAGTGCCACTTGACCGGCTTGACAATGCTTCTAATACCAAACCTGAGACCCTTCCTATAACATGAGATGGGAATATCCAACTCCTTCCCATTCCAATCCTGAGACCCTTCCGATAGCAGAGATGTGATATCTCAATGCTCTTACCAAACCTGAGATCCTTCCTATAACATGAGATGTGATATCCAACTCCTTCCCATTCCAATCCTGAGACCCTTCCTATAGCATGAGATGTGATATCTCACTGCTTATACCAAACCTGAGACCCTTCCTATAGCATGAGATGTGATATCCAACTCCTTCCCATTCCAATCCTGAGACCCTTCCTATAGCATGAGATGTGATATCTCAATGCTTCTAATATCAAACTTGAGACCCTCCCTATAGCATGAGATGTGATATCCAAGTCCTTCCCATTCCAATCCTGAGACACTTCCTATAGCATGATATGTGATATCCAATGCTTCTAATACCAAACCTGAGACTCTTCCTATAACATGAGATGGGATATCCAACTCCTTCCCATTCCAATCCTGAGACCCTTCCGATAGCAGAGATGTGATATCTCAATGCTTATACGAAACCTGAGACCCTTCCTACGGCATGAGATGTCATATACAACTCCTTCCCATTCCAATCCTGAGACCCTTCCTATAGCATGAGATGTGATATCTTAATGCTTATACCAAACCTGAGACCCTTCCTATAGCATGAGATGTGATATCCAACTCCTTCCCATTCCAATCCTGAGACCCTTCCTATAGCATGAGATGTGATGTCTCAATGCTTCTAATACCAAACCTGAGATCCTTCCTATAACATGAGATGTGATTCCAACTCCTTCCATTCCAATCCTGAGACCCTTCCTATAGCATGAGATGTTATATCTCAATACTTATACCAATCCTGAGACCCTTCCTATAGCATGAGATGTGATACCCAACTCCTTCCCATTCCAATCCTGAGACCCTTCCTATAGCATGAGATGTGATATCTCAATGCTTCTAATATCAAACTTGAGACCCTCCCTATAGCATGAGATGTGATATCCAAGTCCTTCCCATTCCAATCCTGAGACACTTCCTATAGCATGATATGTGATATCCAATGCTTCTAATACCAAACCTGAGACTATTCCTATAACATGAGATGTGATATCCAACTCCTTCCCATTCCAAACCTGAGACCCTTCCGATAGCATGAGATGTGATATCTCAATGCTTCAAAAACCAAACATGAGAACCATCCTATAACATGAGATGTGAAATCCAAATCCTTCCCTTCCCAAACCTGAGACTCTTCCTATAGCATGAGATGTGATATCCAACTCCTTCCCATTCCAATCCTGAGACACATCCTATAGCATGAGATGTGATATCACAATGCTTCTAATACCAAACCTGAGACCCGTCCTATAACATGAGATGTGATATCCAAATCCTTCCCCTTCCAAACCTGAGATCCTTCCTTTAGCATGAGATGTGATATCCAGCTCCTCCCATTCCAATCCTGAGACCCTTCTGATAGCAGAGATGTGATATTTCAATGCTTATACCAAACCTGAGACCCTTCCCATAGCATGAGATGTGATATCTAACTCCTTCCCATTCCAATCCTGAGACCCTCCCTATAGCATGAGATATGATATCTCAATGCTTCTAATACCAAACCTGAGATCCTTCCTATAACATGAGATGTGATATCCAACTCCTTCCCATTCCAATCCCGAGACCCTTCCTATAGCATGAGATGTGATATCTCAATGCTTCTAATACCAAACCTAAAGTCTTTCCTATAACATGAGATGTGATATCCAAATCCTTCCCATTCCAAACCTGAGACCCTCCCTTTAGCATGAGATGTGATATCCAACTCCTTCCCATTCCAATCCTGATACCCTTAGATGTGAATTCTAAGTCCTTCCCATTCCTATCCCGAGACCCTTCCGATAGCAGAGATGTGATATCTCAATGCTTATACCAAACCTGATGACCCTTCCTATGGCATTAGATGTGATATCCAACTCCTTCCCATTCCAATCCTGAGTTCCTTCCTATAGCATGAGATGTGATATCTCAATGCTTCTATCAAACCTGATACCCTTCCTTTAGCATGAGATGTGATATTCAACTCCTTCCCATTCCAATCCTGAGACCCTTCCTATAACATGAGACGTGATATCCAACTCCTTCCCATTCCAATCCTGAGACTCCTCCTATAGCATGAGATGTGATATCTCAATGCTTCTAATACCAGACCTGGGACCGGTCCTATAACATGAGATATGATATCCAAATCCTTCCCCTTCCAAACCTGAGACCCTTCCTATAGCAAGAGATGTGATATCCAATTCCTTCCCATTCCAATCCTGAGACCCTTCCTATAACGAGATGTGATATCCAACTCCTTCCCATTCCAACCTGAGACCCTTCCTGTAGCATGAGAAGGGAGATCCAACTCCTTCCCATTCCAATCCTGAGACCCTTCCTATACCATGAGATGTGATATCTCAATGCTTCTAATACCAAACCTGGGACCAGTCCTATAACATGAGATACGTCCTATAACATATGTGATATCCAAATCCTTCCCATTTCAATCTTGAGACCCTTCCTATAACATGAGATGTGATATCCAACTCCTACCCATTCCAACATGAGACCGTTCCTATAGCATGAGAAGGGATATCCAATTCCTTCCCAATCCAATCCTTAGACCCTTCCGATAGCAGAGATGTGATATCTCAATGCTTATACCAAACCTGAGACCCTTCCTTTAGCATGAGATGTGATATCCAAATCATTCACATTCCAATCCTGAGACCCTTCCTATAGCATTAGATGTGATATCTCAATGCTTCTAATACAAAACCTGAGATCCTTCCTATAACATTTGATGTGATATCCAAGTCCTTCCCATTCCAATCCTGAGACCCTTCCTATAACATGAGATGTGATATCCAACTCCTTCTATTCCAACCTGAGACCCTTCCTATAGCATGAGATGGGATATCCAACTCCTTCCAAATCCAATCCTGATACACTTCCGATAGCATGAGATGTGATATCCCAATGCTTCTACAAAACCTGAGACCCATACCATGGCATGAGATGTGATATCAAACTCCCGTCCTATACCATGAGACTTGATATCTCAATGCTTCTAATACCAAACCTGAGACCGGTCCAATAACATGAGATGTGATATCCAAATCCTTCCCCTTCCAAACCTTAGACCCTTCCTTTATCATGAGATGTGATATCCAAGTCCTTCCCATTCCATTCCTGAGACCCTTCCTATAGCATGAGATGTGATATCTCAATGCTTCTAATACCAAACCTGAGACCCTTCCTATAAAATGAGATGTGATATCCAAATCATTCCCATTCCAATCCTGAGACCCTTCCGATAGCAGAGATGTGATATCTCAATGCTTATACCAAACCTGAGACCCTTCCGATAGCATGAGATGTGATATCTCAATGCTTCTAATACCAAACCTCAGATCCTTCCAATAACATGAGATGTGATGTCCAAATCCTTCCCCTTCCAAACCTTAGACCCTCCCTTTAGCATGAGATGTGATATCCAACTCCTTCCCATTCCAATCCTGAGACCCTTCTGATGGCATGAGATGTCATATCTCAATGCCTCTAATACCAAACCTGAGATCCTACCTCTAACATGAGATGTGATATCAAACTCCTTCCCATTCCAAACCTGAGACCCTTCCGATAGCATGAGATGTGATATTTCAATGCTTCTAAAACCAAACATGAGAACCATCCTATAACATGAGATTTGAAATCCAAATCATTCCCTTTCCAAACCTGAGGCCCTTCCTATAGCTTGAGATGTGATATCAAACTCCTTCCCATTCAATGTGATATCCAACTCCTTCCCATTCCAATCCTGGGACCCTTCCTATACCATGAGATGTGATATTTCAATGCTTCTAATACCAAACCTGAGACCCGTCCTAAAACATGAGATGTGAGAACCTAATCCTTCCCCTTCCAGACCTGAGACCTTTCCTTTAGCATGAGATGTGATATCCAACTCCTTCCCGTTCCAAACCTGAGACCCTTCCCATAGCATGAGATGTGATATCTCAATGCTTCTAAAACCAAACATGAGAACCATCCTATAACATGAGATGTGAAATCCAAATGCTTCACTTTCCAAACCTGAGACCCTTCCTATAGATAGAGATGAAATATCAAACTCCTTCCCATTCCAATCCTGAGATAGCTTGAGATGTGAGATCCAAATCCTTCCCCTTCCAAACCTGAGACCCTTCCTATAGCTTGATATGTGATATCAAACTCCTTCCCATTACAATCCTGAGATAGCTTGAGATGTGATATCCAACTCCATCCCATTCCAATCCTGAGACCCTTCCGATAGCATGAGATGTGATAGCTCAATGCTTCTAATATCAAAACTGAGACCCTCCCTATAGTATGAGATGTGAAATCTAAGTCCTTCCCATTCCTATCCTGAGACACTTCCGATAGCAGAGATGTGATATCTCAATGCTTATACCGAACCTGATGACCCTTCCTTTAGCATGAGATGTGATATTCAACTCCTTCCCATTCCAATCCTGAGACCCTTCCTATAACATGAGACGTGAAATCCAACTCCTTCCCATTCCAAACCTGAGACCTTTCCTTTAGCATATGTGATATCCAACTACTTCCCATTCCAATCCTGAGACCCTTCCGATAGCATGAGATGTGATATCCAACTCCTTCCAATTCCAATACTGAGACCCTTCCAATAGCATATGTGATATCTCAATGCTTCTAATATCAAAACTGAGACCCTCCCTATAACATGAGATGTGATATCCAACTCCTTCCCATTCCAATCGAGACCCTTCCTATAACATGAGATGTGATATCTCTATGCTTCTAATACCAAACCTGAGGCCCTTCCCGTAGTATATGTGAAATCCAACTCCTTCCCATTCCAAACTTGTGACCCTTCCTGTAGCATGAAATGTGATTTTTCACCCCTTCCAATACCATACCCGAGACCATTCCCACAGCCTGAGATTTGAAATCTCATTTCTTCCAATACCAAACCCGAGACCCTTCCGATAGGATGTGATTTGATATCTCAGTGCTTCTAATACCAAACCTGAGACCCTCCCTATAACAAGAGATATCATATCCAACTCCTTCCCATTCCAATCCTGAGACTCTTCCTATAGCATGACATGTGATATCGAACTTCCCATTCAAATCCTGAGACTCAGACCCCCCCCCTGTCTAACCTCACCACTCCTAGCTCCCGGATTGATAATGCACTCCTGCTGTGTCTTCTCTCCCTTCTTCTGCTTCCTTTCCTCTCTCCTTCCTCATGTGCCCTAGGTCAGGCTCCTTCTACACCTCCGCAAGGATTACTGATTTGTACCCCTCCCCACTCTCAACTCTCACTCAGTTAACACTCATCTGACATCTGCCATTTCCTGGAAGAACCCGACCTTGATGTCCTTGGTCTAACCGAGACATGGATGACGGCCAGCGCTGTCTCGAGCTCTAACACTTTCCTCCCTGATGACAAGTTCCTCTCCATGCCCAGATCCAACCGTTCTTGAGGGGGAGTATCCTTGATTCCTGTAGTAAATTGCTTTCCTTTGCAGGCCGACTCATCTCACGAATGCCTTGTCTGCATGCATTCTCTCTTTCCTGGCCATTCTCTCACCGTGGCTATTTGCCTACCCCCTTCCTCTCTCAGTGGATGGACTTCTCCATCCTAGCCTCCTACCACTCAACTCGGCCTACTTGGAGAATTCAAAATGAACCTGTATGCTTCCTGACCTGGACTTTTACGACATCTGCAACTCTTCATGTCTCTGGCCCTACACACTGCAGGGAATACTCAGGATTTTCTGATCTCAGACATCCCCCTATGTAACCCTCTCAACAATCCTCTCCCGTGGTGATCAAGTTCTCATCTCCAAAGAAGGCTAACTACCAGCTGTTCCTCAGTGGAGTTCTCCCTTTCTGTCCCTGCTCTCTGCACCGTTTCGCGTTGCAAACACTCGCTTCCCTGCTCTCTGGTTTAGACGCTTTTCCTTCTTCCTTTCTGTGCTTGTTCTCTGCATCGTTTCGCGTTGCAGAGAACAACTCGCTTCCCAGCTCTCTGGTTTAGACGTGTGTTCCCTGCCTTCTCTCCTCTTCCCGCTGCCTTCAAATCAACAAATGAGCTTCAAAAGATGCACGGTGCTCAGAATGCTTTATAACACCCATTATTCAAGATATAGCTGTAACCCGCTAGACGTATTGAAAAGTGCTAAAAACTAGCAAAAATAGCTAGAAAATGTTCTTTCCTCGCGTTTTTGTAAATGCTAATTCTGATGGGTTCCCATGTATGTACTGTCCGTGCGTTTGTTGTCGAATCCTGAAGTTTTTAACCACTGTTCTCCCATACAAGGGGGGGGGGGGTCAACGTCTACTGCTGTTCACAGGCTGAATGTATACGGCTGAAATCTTCAAGGCATTATCAGCTTTCCTGACTGTTATGGAACGTGTATTTGCCATCTGTTAATGCAGTCGCCCTGTGTTCATCGTCCCTTCTACTTTACAGGCTGCACTCCCCTGGTGATCACATTCTCCTCTCCAGAGCAGGCTGACTACCAGCTGCTCCTCCTCATAGGAGCAGGGAAGCGAGGAACAGCTGGCAGTTAGCCTTCTTTGGAGATGAGAACTTGATCACCACGGGAGAGGATTGTTGAGAGGGTTACAGAGGGGGAGGTTTGAGATCAGAAAATCCTGAGTATTCCCTGCAGTGTGTAGGGCCAGCGACATGAAGAGTTGCAGATCTCGTAAAAGTCCAGGTCAAGAAGCATACAGGTTCATGTTGAATTCTCCAAGTAGGCGGAGTTGAGTGGTAGGAGGCTAGGATGGAGAAGTCCATCCACTGAGAGAGGAAGGGGGTAGGCAAATAGCCACGGTGAGAGAATGGCCAGGAGAGAATGCATGCAGACAAGGCATTCGTGACAGGAGTCGGCCTGCAAAGGAAATCAATTTACTACAGGAATCAAGGATAAGGATTGAGATATCACATCTCATGCTATAGGAAGGGTCTCAGGATTGGAATGGGAAGGACTTAGATATCACATATCATGCTATAGGGAGGGTCTCAGTTTTGATATTAGAAGCATTGAGATATCACATCTCATGCTATCGGAAGTGTCTCAGGATTGGAATGGGAAGGAGCTGGATATCCCATCTCATGCTAAAGGAAGGGTCTCAGGTTTGGAACGGGAAGGAGTTGGATATCAAATCTCATGTTATAGGAAGGGTCTCAGGTTTGGTATAAACATTGAGATATCACATCTCTGCTATCGGAATTGTCTCAGGATTGGAATGGGAAGGAGTTGGATATCCCATCTGATGTTATAGGACGGGTCTCAGGTTTTTTATTAAAATCATTGAGATATCATATTGCATGCTATAGGAAGGGTCTCAGGATTGGAATGGAAGGAGTTGTATATGACATCTCATGCCGTAGGGAGGGTCTCAGGTTTGGTATAAACATTGAGATATCACATCTCATGCTATCGAAAGGGTCTCAGGATTGGAATGGGAAGGAGTTGGATATCCCATCTCATGTTATAGGAAGAGTCTCAGGTTTGGTATTAGAAGCATTGAGATACCACATCTCATGCTATAGGAAGTGTCTCAGGATTGGAATGGGAAGGACTTGGGTATCACATCTCATGCTATAGGGAGGGTCTTAAGTTTGATATTAGAAGCATTGAGATATCACATCTCATGCTATAGGAAGGGTCTCAGGATTGGAATGGGAAGGAGTTGGATATCACATCTCATGCTATAGGAAGGGTCTCAGGTTTGGTATAAGCAGTGAGATATCACATCTCATGCTATAGGAAGTGTCTCAGGATTGGAATGGGAAGGAGTTGGATATCACATCTCATGTTATAGGAAGGATCTCAGGTTTTGGTATAAGCATTGAGATATCACATCTCTGCTATCGGAAGGGTCTCAGGATTGGAATGGGAAGGAGTTGGATATTCCCATCTCATGTTATAGGAAGGGTCTCAGGTTTGGTATTAGAAGCATTGAGATATCACATTTCATGATATGGGAAGGGTCTCAAGATTGGAATGGGAAGGAGTTGGATATCACATCTTATGATAAAGGAAGGGTCTAAGGTTTGGAAGGGGAAGGATTTGGATATCATATCTCATGTTATAGGACGGGTCTCAGGTTTGGTATTAGAAGCATTGAGATATCAAGTCTCATGGTATAGGAAGGGTCTCAGTATTGGAATGGGAAGGAGTTGGATATCACATCTCAAGCTATAGGAAGGGTCTCAGGATTAGAATGGGAAGGAGTTTGATATCACATCTCATGCCATAGTATGGGTCTCAGGTTTGGTAGAAGCATTGGGATATCACATCTCATGCTATCGGAAGGGTATCGGGATTGGATTTGGAAGGAGTTGGATATCCCATCTCTTGCTATAGGAAGGGTCTCAGGTTGGAATGGGAAGGAGTTGGATATTCCCATCTCATGTTATAGGAAGGGTCTCAGGTTTGGTATTAGAAGCATTGAGATATCACATTTCATGATATGGGAAGGGTCTCAAGATTGGAATGGGAAGGAGTTGGATATCACATCTTATGATAAAGGAAGGGTCTAAGGTTTGGAAGGGGAAGGATTTGGATATCATATCTCATGTTATAGGACGGGTCTCAGGTTTTGTATTAGAAGCATTGAGATATCAAGTCTCATGGTATAGGAAGGGTCTCAGTATTGGAATGGGAAGGAGTTGGATATCACATCTCAAGCTATAGGAAGGGTCTCAGGATTAGAATGGGAAGGAGTTTGATATCACATCTCATGCCATAGTATGGGTCTCAGGTTTGGTAGAAGCATTGGGATATCACATCTCATGCTATCGGAAGGGTATCGGGATTGGATTTGGAAGGAGTTGGATATCCCATCTCTTGCTATAGGAAGGGTCTCAGGTTGGAATGGGAAGGAGTTGGATATCACATCTCATGTTATAGGAAGGGTCTCAGGATTGGAATGGGAAGGACTTGGATATCACATCTCATGCTATAGGAAGGCTCTCAGGTTTGCAAGGGGAAAGAGTTGGATATCACATTTCATGTTAGAGGTAGGATCTCAGGTTTGGTATTGGAGGTATTGAGATATCACATCTCATGCTATCAGAAGGATCTCAGATTTGGTATAGAAGCATTGAGATATCATATCTTATGCTAACAGAAGAGTCTCAGGATTGGAATGGGAAGGAATTGGATATCACATCTCATGCTAAAGGGAGGGTCTCAGGTTTGGAAGATAAGGATTTGGATATCACATCTCATGTTATAGGAAGGATCTCAGGTTTGGTATTAGAAGTATTGAGATATCACATCTCATGCTATCGGAAGGATCTCAGGTTTGGTATAGAAGCATTGAGATATCATATCTTCTGCTATCAGAAGGGTCTTAGGATTGGAATGGGAAGGAGTTGGATATCACATCTCATGCTAAAGGGAGGGTCTCAGGTTTGGAAGGGGAAGGATTTGGATATCACATCTCATGTTATAGGATGGATCTCAGGTTTGGTATTAGAAGTATTGAGATATCACATCTCATGTTATCGGAAGGATCTCAGGTTTGGTATTAGAAGTATTGAGATATCACATCTCATGCTATAGGAAGGGTCTCAGGATTGGAATGGGAAGGAGTTGGATATCACATCTCATGCTAAAGGAAGGGTCTCAGGTTTGGTAGAAGCATTGAGATATCACATCTCATGCTATAGGAAGGGTCTCAGGATTGGAATGGGAAGGACTTAGATATTACATATGCTATAGGGAGGGTCTCAGTTTTGATATTAGAAGCATTGAGATATCACATCTCATGCTATCGGAAGTGTCTCAGGATTGGAATGGGAAGGAGCTGGATATCACATCTCATGCTAAAGGAAGGGTCTCAGGTTTGGAACAGGAAGGAGTTGGATATCACATCTCATGTTATAGGAAGGGTCTCAGGTTTGGTATAAACATTGAGATATCACATCTCTGCTATCGGAAGTGTCTCAGGATTGGAATGGGAAGGAGTTGGATATCCCATCTCATGTTATAGGATGGGTCTCAGGTTTTTTATTAGAATCATTGAGATATCATATTGCATGCTGTAGGAAGGATCTAAGGATTGGAATGGGAAGGACTTGGATATCACATCTCATGCTATAGATAGGATCTCAGGTTTGGAAAGTGAAGGAGTTGGATATCACATTTCATGTTAGAGGAAGGATCTCAGGTTTGGTATTAGAGGCATTGAGATATCACATCTCAGGCTATAGGAAGGGTCTCAGGATTGGAATGGGAAGGAGTTGGATATCACATCTCATGCTATAGGAAGGGTCTCAGGTTTGGTATAAGCATTGAGATATCACATCTCATGCTATATGTTAGGAAAGATTTCGTAATTGTAGGTAATTTTCCTTCCATGTGGCAACCCCTAAACTTTTTGCTGTTGTTATTCACCTTGTTCTTGACTTTGCCAGAGAAGTGCAGCCTTCTGCCGCACTCCTCTGGGCTTTCGCTCCTTTTCTTACGGGGAAACTGACATGCCCTTAAGACAGTCAGTACCGGGGAACGCTGTTTCCCGTAGTTTCTTTTATCATGTTGCGGCTTTAGTGCAATATGACACAAGAGGGCACTATAAGCTAAGTTACAGCTCTCTTGGGTCTCTAGCCTTCTACAGGCCCTAGATACTCGTTTAGGATGGTATTTTGATCGGTGCAAGTCATTCAGGGACTGGAATGGTGGCAGCGATCGATTTGTGTATTTTGAGCTCCTTTTGGCGTTCTGAGCTCGTTTTTCGCACTGAACCCAAAATGGTGGCCTGGCTCCCAAAATGGCCAGACCACGAGGCTCCTTTGTCTTGTCCACTGACCGTCTTGCTCCCTTCACCTTCCCCAGGTCGAGCGACCCGGGGCCTTCCTTATTTGGGCATGTACTTTCCCGCGAAACGTGGTTGCTTTCGTGGGCTTCTACATGTCTTTTGTGTGCCTCCAGGGTGTGGGCTGGGATGTCTGGTCCCAATACACATCCTGGGTGCCAGAGAGTCTAGGGTAGTGTGAATGCCTGGGACCCCCGTGGTCCGTGATTGGTCCACGTATGGTATGTGTGTTGATGAGCGGATCTCCCATTGGCTCCCCTCCGTTTTGGCGCGAAGGGAACCGTGGATGAGAGGGGGCTGGAAACACCACTACCATGTCGATCTCCTGAGTTCTCACGAACGAAGGAATACAGGAGCCAAGTATCCTGCAACCAAGAGGCTGGACCGAGGAATCGCTGGTGACCCGCTGAAGGACTCCTTTGCACTGCTGTCGTCCTGTGAAACCCTTTCCTCCTTTGATCGAACCAGAAGGCCTGTACTGGTGCTTCGACCTTTGGAATAGCAGGAACAGCTATTCTCGGCGACTTCATCATCTCCTGCCAGTAAGCCTTCGGAAGCGTCTCTGGGCCATCCAGTTGACTGACCAGCTTACAAGGGAGTCTTGCTCTGTAACCGCCGCCAGGTTGTGTTGTATTTCGAGTCCTGATCACTCTCACACGCTTAGTACACTTGGCGTTCCCAAGTCTGAAGTGAGGAGTGTACATTTGGCTCGGATACACACGGCTGCTCCGTTGCCCTGCGGTGGTGACAAAACTGTGCAGGTTTCTTCGATTGGGACGTCTTTTTTCTCTACACGACGACGAGGCATTCCCGGCTCTTCTGAACCTGCCAGCTGCTGAAACTAACGTGGAGAAGCCTGGGTCTGCTTGCATCGGGGACCGGTGAGTAGTTTAGCTAGGATCTGGTCGCCCTCCTGCAGTAGCCCATTGCTTTTCCCCGCTGTGTAAAAACAGCACCCTTTTGTCCGTACTCGCGCTCTGCTTCTGCTTACTGTGGAGGCTGCGCTTGAGTCGCGGAACCTGTTCTTCTTCTGTTGTGCACTAACCCGAACTGCCTGACTTCCTCCAAAGAGCTTCTCCTTTTGCCAGTTGGCACCAGCGTGTGCAGGTACTTTGAGCACAAGGCTCCACTCTTCGCAGGGCTCGGACTTCCATCTAGTTAGGTGCCTCTGAAGGCGAACTGAGTCTAAAGCATTATCGCACTGCCTGTTTTCCTTCCCTTTCAGGTGGACAACACATTTCGTGCATATAACGCTTGCGACTGTCATATTTGTATATATATTGTGTTGATATGGTATGTGTTGGCTTAATATTGTGATATTGTGATTTTCTCGCTACGGTCATTGTTTTAAAGGCCTTAAAATAAATGTGTATATATTTTTGATATAACAACTGTTTGGAGTAGTTTGTAAGCGCTCTTGCTTTTTGTGCTCATTGCGGGCTTTCAGTCACCCTCACCCCTCTTGAGACCTAGTCTTGACCGCCGCAATCGCTACCTTGATTGGTCTGGCTCGTCCAGAGGTTACCCTGTTCCAAGTAATTAGGTTGGCCTTCTGAACTTCTGCGCCACCAGGACAGAGTTCAGAAATCTGTCTTAACAAATTGGTGTGCAGCGGTGGGATACGACTGAAGGTATCCAGTGTTGCGCACGAACTAAGGCATTTCAGGTTATTCCAACCAGTACACGTAGTGAATTGTTGTAGTATAACTTTTAAAAGGCCATAGTCCTATCTAGCAGTATGGAAACAAATACCTTGTTAACTTTAAATGCTTCCAAATCAGAAACATTGAAGAAGATGTGTGCGGAGAGAGGTGTTTCCTCTCAAGGCACGAAATTGGAAATGATCCAAAGAATCGTGGCGTGGCAAGCAGCGCAGCTTGACGCTATAACTTCTGAGGACAGTGCAGAAGGTTGTGGGGCTACTCTCACTGGTAGAACCGACGGTTCTGCCGCTGCACTGATCCATCGCGACCACGAGGACAGGGAGGACGAGATGTCTGTTTCCTCTGCCAGTGTTGATGGGGATGCTATGCTTGAATTCAAGAAGCAAGAGCTGCGGTTTAGGCAGCAGGAGCTTGAATTCAGCATAGCCAAACTAAAAATCGAACAGGCAGAAAAACAGAAAGACAGGGATCACCAGTTGGAACTGGCCAAGCTTCAGGTTGCAAATGGGTCCAAGGGTCTTGGACATGGGTCTGGGGCCTCCTCTCATCCACGGTTTCCGAAAGATCTGCTCAGTGTGTATGAAGAAAGGAATGACATTATGGACTGGCTGAATGCGTTTGAGTATGCATGCGAAGTTCAAGAAGTTCACAATGCTGATAAGATTGCGTGGTTGCTCAGTAGACTGCCCCATTCTGGCTGTAGTGCCATTATGGAAATGTCGAAGGCTGAGCAAGCTGATTTCGCAATGTTAAAGCAAACTCTCATTTTAAAGTTTGGGAAGACTCCGGCCCAATATTTAAAGCGTTTTCGAGAGTATAAGAAAAAGGAAGGTGGTACTTGGGTATCTTATGTCGCTGAATCCTTGAAAAACTTAACTGGCTGGGTCGAAGGTTATAAGGTTTCTACCTTCGAAGGCATGATAAATCTTGTCATGCTGGAAAACATTTTTGCTTCTTCTTCCCCGGAGCTTAAGCAGCATTTGGCCGATTCGAAGGAGATAGATCCTAAGAAGCTGGCCATTGCAGCAGACTTATGGGTGTCACATCGAGTGTCCCATAAGGACAAAACTCATCCTGGTAAGCAGGAGGAAGGGAAAAAGTCCAAAGATATGGAGGGTGGGGAATCTGCTAAATCTTCTTCCCATAAGGGCCACAAAAAGAAAAACAAGGGTAAGACACAAGAGAACTCACAGGGTAGTGGAGGTCAGCCTCCGAAACAGAACTCTGGTTACAATAAGCCTCCCTACGTAAACAGACCCACTGGGGCTTGTTTTTCTTGTGGAGCAACTGACCACGTGAAGGGGGATCCCCGTTGTAAGGTTAGACCTTTGGGGGTCCACTCCGCTAATCTGGCCTTCTCCTCCTACGAGGAAGAAGAGATTACAGGAGCATCCTTCTCCTCAGACTCATTTCCCAGTGGAATAGAGGCTGAGGTAGTTTTAGTGTCCCTGGGTTCCTGGGAGCCTAAAGTCGCAGAGGCTTATGCTAGGATTCCGGATAATACCAAGCACTACTTTAAAGACAGTGTGCTGATCAATGGAGTGGATACTCCAGCTCTTAGGGATAGTGGGTGCAGTCGCACTGTAGTGGATTCTACCTTGGTAGACTCAGAGGAAGTTGTCAGAGCTACTCTGATGCCCACTAAGTTGGCTGACGGCCCCCTCCGTATGTTTCCAGTAATACCTGTAAATCTTACTTTAAATGGTACAGCAGTCAGGATTCCTGTGAGCATTCAGAGAAACGTCCCGGGAAAGGTCTTGTTGGGTAATGATCTCAGAGCTTTAGGGCTCGTAGGAGACACTGCCGAAAGACCCTATACACGGTCTCAAGCACGTGCAGCATTGGCCAAGTCCAATATGCTGCCCCAGCCGAAGGGGAAACCCAATGCGAAAGGAGTCGACAAGTCAAGACGAGGGAAAAAGAATATTCCCCCAAGCTCGCCTACCACTGCGGTGGAGGAAGTTGGTCAATCGCCCGGGCCTGACGAGGAGGTGGCGATGACTGAAGTATTTGACCCCTACGATCATCCTGAACTAAAAGACTTGTTAGTTGAAGGAGGTCCTGATAGGGACGAATTCAGTAAAGGCCAACGTGAGTGCCCATCTCTGGAAGGCCTAAGGAGACAGGCCTGCTCCCAGCTTGAGGGTGAACCTCCTGGGATGCATAGGATTTACCAGGAAGGTGGACTCCTGTATAGTGAGCCCACAGAGTCTACAGAAGGAGACCATAGGAGGTTGGTGGTTCCCCTTGCTGTTAGGCCCTTCCTCCTGCAGTTGGCGCATGAAGTTCCCCTTGCTGGTCACCTCGGTATGAGGAAGACCAAGCAAAGGTTATCCATGCACTTCTACTGGCCCAAGATGGGGGAGCAAGTAGAAAGTCACTGCAGGAGTTGTGCCACCTGCCAGTTGTCTGGTAAGGTTGGCGCGACAATCCAAGCTCCGTTGGTACCGCTCCCAGTTGTGGGGGTACCATTTGAAAGGGTAGGGATCGACATTGTTGGTCCCCTTGACCCGCAAACATCCTCAGGCAATAGGTTTATCCTGGTGCTGGTCGACCATGCAACCCGGTATCCTGAGGCCGTCCCATTTACAACTGTAACTGCCAAGCCAGTTGCAGAATCTTTACTCGGCATGTTTACTAGGGTTGGCTTCCCTAAAGAAGTTGTGCCGGATGATGGCAGCAACTTTATGTCGAAGTATAGGCAGGCTATGTGGATAGAATGTAGGGTCACCTACAGGTTCTCTTCTGCATACCACCCCCAGACCAATGGTCTGGGGGGGCGTTTTAACAGGACGTTAAAGAGCATGATTGGGGCTCTGGAGGAGCCTCAGAGAAGAAAATGGGATCTTCTTGTTTCATGCTTACTGTTTGCCTACCGAGAGGTACCACAGGAGGGTGTTGGCTTCAGCCCCTTCGAACTTCTGTTCGGTCATCCCGTACGGGGACCCTTAGCCATCGTCAAAGAGGGATGGGAGATGCCCACTCCCCCTGTTACTACCAACGTAGTTGATTATGTGCTAGGGCTCAGAAAACGGATGGTACTCCTGATGGGCTTGGCTAGTGATAAATTGAAGGCAGGGCAAGCGCTGGTGAAACATTGGTACGACCAGAAAGCTTCCCTCATCAACTTTACACCTGGTCAGCAAGTCCTGATCATGAATCCCATAAGGCCTCGAGCTTTACAGGACAAATGGTCAGGCCCTTACACAGTGGTGGAGCCCCTGGGTGAGGTTAACTATTTAGTGGACCTTGGAAGGCCTGGACAGGCTCCAAAAGTGTTTCACGTGAATAGGCTGAAGGCTTTCGTCCCAAGAATCGAAATCGCAGCACTGCTACTGGTTTCAGACGTTGAGGAAGAGGAGTCTGAACCTCTCCCCGACCTGTTCCAAAGCGGTCCTTCAGATAGCTCCTTTGAGGGTGTCCGAGTGGCCCCTCACCTGACTTCTGATCAGCAGGCTGAGGTGAAAAGTTTGCTTAGGCAGTTTTCCCCCCTGTTTTCACAGTCGCCTGGTTTGACACCTTGGTGCAAACATAACATTGACACAGGAGACAGTGTACCTACCAAAAGTAGGGGATACAGGATGTCAGACAAAGTACGGTCTTATATTAAGACCGAGGTCAACAAGATGTTAGACCTTGGGGTGATTGAACCCTCTAGTAGTCCTTGGTCCAGCCTAGTGGTGTTGGTTCCAAAGGCAGGCACTTCTGAATTGAGGTTCTGCGTGGATTACAGGGCTCTGAATGCTGTCACCAAGACAGATGCACACCCCTTGCCTCGAACAGATGAGCTGGTGGATACTTTGGGTGCATCCAAGTACCTCAGCATGTTTGACCTCACTGCTGGCTATTGGCAAATAGCTTTAGCAGAACATGCCAAGGAGAAGACAGCATTTTCTACTCCAGACGGCCTTTACCAATTCCGGGTAATGCCGTTCGGGTTGAAGAATGCACCTGCCACTTTCCAGAGGCTTGTGAATCATGTGTTGAATGGGTTGGACGAATTCTGCCTTGCATATCTGGACGATATAGCAGTTTTCAGTGCCACCTGGGAAGACCATGTGAAACACCTCGGGATTGTGCTCCAGGCTCTTCAGAAAGCCCACTTGACCATAAAGGCTAGTAAATGCCAGATTGGACAAGGCTTAGTGGTTTACCTTGGACATGAAGTAGGTGGAGGGAGGATACAGCCTCTACCCAGTAAAGTACAAGCAGTACAAGACTGGCCTACCCCCACTACGCAAACCCAAGTGAGAGCCTTCTTAGGACTCACGGGGTATTACCGCAATTTTGTGGCAGACTATGGCACCATAGCTGCTCCTCTGACTGCCCTCACAACTCCGAAGAAACCCAAGAAGGTAACTTGGACTGACGAGTGTGAGAAGGCCTTCAATGGCTTAAAAGACTCCTTGTGCCAGGCCCCTGTCCTTAGGGCCCCGGATTATCAAAGACCTTTTATCGTGCAGACGGACGCCTCTGACACTGGGATAGGAGCTGTACTATCACAAGTAGATGAGAAGGGTAAGGAACACCCTATCGGTTTTATTAGTCGCCAGTTTAAGGACAGAGAGCTCAGATGGTCCACGGTAGAGAAAGAATGTTTCTCTGTTGTGTGGGCCCTAAGGAAGTTGAGGCCCTACCTCTATGGGACCCACTTCACTGTGCAAACTGACCATAAGCCGTTAAAGTGGCTAATGAACATGAAGGGGGTGAATCCAAAGTTGCTTAGGTGGTCCATAAGTCTACAAGGCTTCGACTTCACTATTGAGCATAGGCCAGGTGTCCAACATAGCAATGCTGATGGGTTGTCCAGAATGTTTAACCGACCTGAACAAGAGACTCATCCAGGGGTGGATTAGTTCCCCCTGTCCATAGTCTGGGAGGGGCGAGTGTTAGGAAAGATTTCGTAATTGTAGGTAATTTTCCTTCCATGTGGCAACCCCTAAACTTTTTGCTGTTGTTTTTCACCTTGTTCTTGACTTTGCCAGAGAAGTGCAGCCTTCTGCCGCACTCCTCTGGGCTTTCGCTCCTTTTCTTACGGGGAAACTGACATGCCCTTAAGACAGTCAGTACCGGGGTACGCTGTTTCCCGTAGTTTCTTTTATCATGTTGCGGCTTTAATGCAACATGACACAAGAGGGCACTGTAAGCTAAGTTACAGCTCTCTTGGGTCTCTAGCCTTCTACAGGCCCTAGATACTCGTTTAGGATGGTATTTTGATCGGTGCAAGTCATTCAGGGACTGGAATGGTGGCAGCGATCGATTTGTGTATTTTGAGCTCCTTTTGGCGTTCTGAGCGCGTTTTTCGCACTGAACCCAAAATGGTGGCCTGGCTCCCAAAATGGCCAGACCACGAGGCTCCTTTGTCTTGTCCACTGACCGTCTTGCTCCCTTCACCTTCCCCAGGTCGAGCGACCCGGGGCCTTCCTTATTTGGGCATGTACTTTCCCGCGAAACGTGGTTGCTTTCGCGGGCTTCTACATGTCTTTTGTGTGCCTCCAGGGTGTGGGCTGGGATGTCTGGTCCCAATACACATCCTGGGTGCCAGAGAGTCTAGGGTAGTGTGAATGCCTGGGACCACCGTGGTCCGTGATTGGTCCACGTATGGTATGTGTGTTGATGAGCGGATCTCCCATTGGCTCCCCTCCGTTTTGGCGCGAAGGGAACCGTGGATAAGAGGGGGCTGGAAACACCACTACCATGTCGATCTCCTGAGTTCTCAGGAACGAAGGAATACAGGAGCCAGGTATCCTGCAACCAAGAGGCTGGACCGAGGAATCGCTGGTGACCCGCTGAAGGACTCCTTTGCACTGCTGTCGTCCTGTGAAACCCTTTCCTCCTTTGATCGAACCAGAAGGCCTGTACTGGTGCTTCGACCTTTGGAATAGCAGGAACAGCTATTCTCGGCGACTTCATCATCTCCTGCCAGTAAGCCTTCGGAAGCGTCTCTGGGCCATCCAGTTGACTGACCAGCTTACAAGGGAGTCTTGCTCTGTAACCGCCGCCAGGTTGTGTTGTATTTCGAGTCCTGGTCACTCTCACACGCTTAGTACACTTGGCGTTCCCAAGTCTGAAGTGAGGAGTGTACATTTGGCTCGGATACACACGACTGCTCCGTTGCCCTGCGGTGGTGACAAAACTGTGCAGGTTTCTTCGATTGGGACGTCTTTTTTCTCTACACGACGACGAGGCATTACCGGCTCTTCTGAACCTGCCAGCTGCTGAAACTAACGTGGAGAAGCCTGGGTCTGCTTGCATCGGGGACCGGTGAGTAGTTTAGCTAGGATCTGGTCGCCCTCCTGCAGTAGCCCATTGCTTTTCCTCGCTGTGTAAAAACAGCACCCTTTTGTCCGTACTCGCGCTCGCTTCTGCTTACTGTGGACGCTGCGCTTGAGTCGCGGAACCTGTTCTTCTTCTGTTGTGCACTAACCCGAACTGCCTGACTTCCTCCGAAGAGCTTCTCCTTTTGCCAGTTGGCACCAGCGTGTGCAGGTACTTTGAGCACAAGGCTCCACTCTTCGCAGGGCTCGGACTTCCATCTAGTTAGGTGCCTCTGAAGGCGAACTGAGTCTAAAGCATTATCGCACTGCCTGTTTTCCTTCCCTTTCAGGTGGACTACACATTTCGTGCATATAACGCTTGCGACTGTCGTATTTGTATATATATTGTGTTGATATGGTATGTGTTGGCTTATTATTGTGATATTGTGATTTTCTCGCTACGGTCATTGTTTTAAAGGCCTTAAAATAAATGTGTACATATTTTTGATATAACAACTGTTTGGAGTAGTTTGTAAGCGCTCTTGCTTTGTGTGCTCATTGCGGGCTTTCAGTCACCCTCACCCCTCTTGAGACCTAGTCTTGACCGCCGCGATCGCTACCTTGATTGGTCTGGCTCGTCCAGAGGTTACCCTGTTCCAAGTAATTAGGTTGGCCTTCTGAACTTCTGCGCCACCAGGACAGAGTTCAGAAATCCGTCTTAACACTATAGGAAGGGTCTCAGGATTGGAATGGAAGGAGTTGGATATCACATCTCATGTTATAGGAAGGATCTCAGGTTTGGAATTAGAAGCATTGAGACATCACATCTCATGCTATAGGAAGGGTCTCAGGATTGGAATGGGAAGGAGTTAGATATCACATCTCATGCCGTAGGAAGGGTCTCAGGTTTGGTATAAACATTGAGATATCACATCTCTGCTATCAAAAGGGTCTCAGGATTGGAATGGGAAGGAGTTGGATATCCCATCTCATGTTATAGGAAGAGTCTCAGGTTTGGTATTAGAAGCATTGAGATATCACATCTCATGCTATAGGAAGTGTCTCAGGATTGGAATGGGAAGGACTTGGATATCACATCTCATGCTATAGGTAGGGTCTCAAGTTTGATATTAGAAGCATTGAGATATCACATCTCATGCTATAGGAAGGGTCTGAGGATTGGAATGGGAAGGAGTTGGATATCACATCTCATGTTATAGGAAGGATCTCAGGTTTGGTATAAGCATTGAGATATCACATCTCATGCTATAGGAAGGGTCTCAGGATTGGAATGGGAAGGACTTGGATATCACATCTCATGCTATAGGGAGGGTCTCAAGTTTGATATTAGAAGCTTTGAGATATCACATCTCATGATATCGGAAGGGTCTCAGGATTGGAATGGGAAGGAGTTGGATATCACATCTCATGATAAAGGAAGGGTCTAAGGTTTGGAAGGGGAAGGATTTGGATATTACATCTCATGTTATATTACGTGTCTCAGGTTTGGTATTAGAAGCATTGAGATTTCAAGTCTCATAGTATAGGAAGGGTCTCAGAATTGGAATGGGAAGGAGTTGGATATCACATCTCAAGCTATAGGAAGGGTCTCAGGATTGGAATGGGAAGGACATGGATATCACATCTCATGCTATAGGAAGGCTCTCAGGTTTGGAAGGGGAAAGAGTTGGATATCACATTTCATGTTAGAGGTAGGATCTCAGGTTTGGTATTCGAGGCATTGAGATATCACATCTCATGCTATCAGAAGGGTCTCAGGAATGGAATGGGAAGGAGTTGGATATCACATCTCATGCTAAAGGGAGGGTCTCAGGTTTGGAAGGGGAAGGATTTGGATATCACATCTCATGTTATAGGAAGGATCTCAGGTTTGGTATTAGAAGCATTGAGATATCACATCTCATGTTATAGGAAGGGTCTCAGGATTGGAATGGGAAGAAGTTGGATATCACATCTCATGCTATAGGAAGAGTCTCAGGTTTGGTATAAGCATTGAGATATCACATCTCATGATATAGGAAGGGCTCAGGATTGGAATGGGAAGGAGTTGTATATGACATCTCATGCCATAGGAAGGGTCTCAGGTTTGGAAGGGGAAAGAGTTTGATATCACATTTCATGTTAGAGGTAGGATCTCAGGTTTGGTATTAGAGGCATTGAGATATCACATCTCATGCTATCAGAAGGGTCTCAGGAATGGAATGGGAAGGAGTTGGATATCACATCTCATGCTAAAGGGAGGGTCTCAGGTTTGGAAGGGGAAGGAGTTGGATATCCCATCTCATGTTATAGGACGGGTCTCAGGTTTGTTATTAGAATCATTGAGATATCATATTGCATGCTATAGGAAGGGTCTAAGGATTGGAATGGGAAGGACTTGGATATCACATCTCATGCTATAGGTAGGCTCTCAGGTTTGGAAAGGGAAGGAGTTGGATATCACATTTCATGCTAGAGGTAGGATCTCAGGTTTGGTATTAGAGGCATTGAGATATCACATCTCATGCTATCAGAAGGGTCTCAGGATTGGAATGGGAAGGAGTTGGATATCACATCTCATGTTATAGGAAGGATCTCAGGTTTGGTATTAGAAGCATTGAGATATCACATCTCATGCTATCGGAAGTATCTAAGGTTTGGTATTAGAGGCATTGAGATATCACATCTCATGCTATCATAACGGTCTCAGGATTGGAATGGGAAGGAGTTGGATATCACATCTCATGCTAAAGGGAGGGTTCCAGGTTTGGAAGGGGAAGGAATTGAATATCACATCACATGTTATAGGAAGGATCTCAGGTTTGGTATTAGAGGCATTGAGATATCACATCTCATGCTACCGGAAGGGTCTCAGGATTGGAATGGGAAAGAGTTGGATATCACATCTCATGCTATAGGAAGGGTCTCAGGTTTGGAACGGGAAGGAGTTGGATATCACATCTCATGTTATAGGAAGAGTCTCAGGTTTGGTATAAGCATTGAGATATCGCATCTCTGCAATCGGAAGTGTCTCAGGATTGGAACGGGAAGGAGTTGGATATCCCATCTCATGTTATAGGACTGGTCTCAGCTTTGGTATTAGAAGCATTGAGATATCACATCGCATGCTGTAGGAAGGGTCTCAGGTTTGGAATGGGAAGGAATTGGATATCACATCTCATGTCATAGGAAGGATCTCAGGTTTGGTATTAGAAGCATTGAGATATCACATCTCATGCTATAGGAATGGTCTCAGGATTGGAATGGGAAGGAGTTGGATATTACATTCTTGCTATGTGAAGGGTCTCATGTTTGGAATTGGAAGGAGTTGGATATCGCATATGCTATAGGAAGGGTCTCAGGTTTGGAATGGGAAGGAGTTGGATATCACATCTCATGTTATAGGAAGGGTCTCAGGTTTGGTATAAGCATTGAGATATCACATCTCTGCTATCGGAAGTGTCTCAGGATTGGAATGGGAAGGAGTTGGATATCCCATCTCATGTTATAGGAAGAGTCTCAGGTTTGGTATTAGAAGCATTGAGATATCACATCTCATGCTATAGGAAGTGTCTCAGGATTGGAATGGGAAGGAATTGGATATCACATCTCATGCTATAGAGAGGGTCTCAAGTTTGATATTAGAAGCATTGAGATATCACATCTCATGCTATAGGAAGGGTCTCAGGATTGGAATGGAAGGAGTTGGATATCACATCTCATGTTATAGGAAGGATCTCAGGTTTGGTATTAGAAGCATTGAGACATCACATCTCATGCTATAGGAAGGGACTCAGGATTGAAATGGGAAGGAGTTGGATATCACATCTCATGCTATATGAAGTGTCTCAGGTTTGGTATAAGCATTGAGATATCACATCTCATGCTATGGGAAGGGTCTCAGGATTGGAATGGGAAGGAGTTGTATATGACATCTCATGCCGTAGGAAGGGTCTCAGGTTTGGTATAAGCATTGAGATATCACATCTCTGCTATCGGAAGGGTCTCAGGATTGGAATGGGAAGGAGTTGGATATCCCATCTCATGTTATAGGACGGGTCTCAGGTTTGTTATTAGAATCATTGAGATATCATATTGCATGCTATAGGAAGGGTCTAAGGATTGGAATGGGAAGGACTTGGATATCACATCTCATGCTATAGGAAGGGTCTCAGGTTTGGTATAAGCATTGAGATATCACATCTCATGCTATAGGAAGGGTCTCAGGATTGGAATGGGAAGGATATGTATATGACATCTCATGCCATAGGAAGGGTCTCAGGTTTGGTATAAGCATTGAGATATCACATCTCTGCTTTTGGAAGGGTCTCAGGATTGGAATGGGAAGGAGTTGGATATCCCATCTCATGTTATAGGAAGAGTCTCAGGTTTGGTATTAGATTCATTGAGATATCATATTGCATGCTATAGGAAGGGTCTAAGGATTGGAATGGGAAGGACTTGGATATCACATCTCATGCTATAGGAAGGGTCTCAGGTTTGGTATAAGCATTGAGATATCACATCTCATGCTATAGGAAGGGTCTCAGGATTGGAATGGGAAGGATATGTATATGACATCTCCTGCCATAGGAAGGGTCTCAGGTTTGGTATAAGCATTGAGATATCACATCTCTGCTTTTGGAAGGGTCTCAGGATTGGAATGGGAAGGAGTTGGATATCCCATCTCATGTTATAGGAAGAGTCTCAGGTTTGGTATTAGAAGCATTGAGATATCACATCTCATGCTATAGGAAGTGTCTCAGGATTGGAATGGGAAGGACTTGGATATCACATCTCATGCTATAGGGAGGGTCTCAAGTTTGATATTAGAAGCATTGAGATATCACATCTCATGCTATAGGAAGGGTCTCAGGATTGGAATGGAAGGAGTTGGATATCACATCTCATGTTATAGGAAGGATCTCCGGTTTGGTATTAGAAGCATTGAGACATCACATCTCATGCTATAGGAAGGGTCTCAGGATTGTAATGGGAAGGAGTTGGATTTCAAATCTCATGCTATATGAAGGGTCTCAGGTTTGGTATAAGCATTGAGATATCACATCTCATGCTATAGGAAGGGTCTCAGGATTGGAATGGGAAGGAGTTGGATATCACATCTCATGCTATAGGAAGGGTCTCAGGTTTGGTATAAGCAGTGAGATATCACATCTCTACTATCGGAAGGGTCTCAGGATTGGAATGGGAAGGAGTTGGATATCCCATCTCATGTTATAGGAAGAGTCTCAGGTTTGGTATTAGAAGCATTGAGATATCTCATCTCACACTATAGGAAGGGTCTCAGGATTGGAATGGGAAGGAGTTGGATATCACATCTCATGCTATAGGAAGGGTCTCAGGTTTGGTATAAGCAGTGAGATATCACATCTCATGCTATAGGAAGTGTCTCAGGATTGGAATGGGAAGAAGTTGGATATTACATCTCATGTTATAGGAAGGATCTCAGGTTTGGTATAAGCATTGAGATATCACATCTCTGTTATCGGAAGGGTCTCAGGATTGGAATGGGAAGGAGTTGGATATTCCCATCTCATGTTATAGGAAGGGTCTCAGGATTGGAATGGGAAGGACTTGGATATCACATCTCATGCTATAGGGAGGGTCTCAAGTTTGATATTAGAAGCATTGAGATATCACATCTCATGATATCGGAAGGGTCTCAGGATTGGAATGGGAAGGAGTTGGATATCACATCTCATGATAAAGGAAGGGTCTAAGGTTTGGAAGGGGAAGGATTTGGATATCACATCTCATGTTATAGGACGGGTCTCAGGTTTGGTATTAGAAGCATTGAGATATCAAGTCTCATGGTATAGGAAGGGTCTCAGAATTGGAATGGGAAGGAGTTGGATATCACATCTTAAGCTATAGGAAGGGTCTCAGGATTGGAATGGGAAGGAGTTTGATATCACATCTCATGCCATAGTATGGGTCTCAGGTTTGGTAGAAGCATTGGGATATCACATCTCATGCTATCGGAAGGGTATCAGGATTGGATTTGGAAGGAGTTGGATATCACATCTCATGTTATAGGAAGGGTCTCAGGTTTGGTATAAGCATTGAGATATCAAGTCTCATGGTATAGGAAGGGTCTCAGAATTGGAATGGGAAGGAGTTGGATATCACATCTTAAGCTATAGGAAGGGTCTCAGGATTGGAATGGGAAGGAGTTTGATATCACATCTCATGCCATAGTATGGGTCTCAGGTTTGGTAGAAGCATTGGGATATCACATCTCATGCTATCGGAAGTGTCTCAGGATTGGAATGGGAAGGAGTTGGATATCCCATCTCATGTTATAGGACGGGTCTCAGGTTTGTTATTAGAATCATTGAAATATCATATTGCATGCTGTAGGAAGGGTCTAAGGATTGGAATGGGAAGGACTTGGATATCACATCTCAAGCTATAGGTAGGCTCTCAGGTTTGGAAAGGGAAGGTGTTGGATATCACATTTCATGTTAGAGGAAGGATCTCAGGTTTGGTATTAGAGGCATTGAGATATCACATCTCATGCTATAGGAAGGGTCTCAGGATTGGAATGGGAAGGAGTTGGATATCACATCTCATGCTATAGGAAGGGTCTCAGGATTGGAATGGGAAGGATATGTATATGACATCTCATGCCATAGGAAGGGTCTCAGGTTTGGTATAAGCAGTGAGATATCACATCTCTACTATCGGAAGGGTCTCAGGATTGGAATGGGAAGGAGTTGGATATCCCATCTCATGTTATAGGAAGAGTCTCAGGTTTGGTATTAGAAGCATTGAGATATCTCATCTCACACTATAGGAAGGGTCTCAGGATTGGAATGGGAAGGAGTTGGATATCACATCTCATGCTATAGGAAGGGTCTCAGGTTTGGTATAAGCAGTGAGATATCACATCTCATGCTATAGGAAGTGTCTCAGGATTGGAATGGGAAGAAGTTGGATATTACATCTCATGTTATAGGAAGGATCTCAGGTTTGGTATAAGCATTGAGATATCACATCTCTGTTATCGGAAGGGTCTCAGGATTGGAATGGGAAGGAGTTGGATATTCCCATCTCATGTTATAGGAAGGGTCTCAGGATTGGAATGGGAAGGACTTGGATATCACATCTCATGCTATAGGGAGGGTCTCAAGTTTGATATTAGAAGCATTGAGATATCACATCTCATGATATCGGAAGGGTCTCAGGATTGGAATGGGAAGGAGTTGGATATCACATCTCATGATAAAGGAAGGGTCTAAGGTTTGGAAGGGGAAGGATTTGGATATCACATCTCATGTTATAGGACGGGTCTCAGGTTTGGTATTAGAAGCATTGAGATATCAAGTCTCATGGTATAGGAAGGGTCTCAGAATTGGAATGGGAAGGAGTTGGATATCACATCTTAAGCTATAGGAAGGGTCTCAGGATTGGAATGGGAAGGAGTTTGATATCACATCTCATGCCATAGTATGGGTCTCAGGTTTGGTAGAAGCATTGGGATATCACATCTCATGCTATCGGAAGGGTATCAGGATTGGATTTGGAAGGAGTTGGATATCACATCTCATGTTATAGGAAGGGTCTCAGGTTTGGTATAAGCATTGAGATATCAAGTCTCATGGTATAGGAAGGGTCTCAGAATTGGAATGGGAAGGAGTTGGATATCACATCTTAAGCTATAGGAAGGGTCTCAGGATTGGAATGGGAAGGAGTTTGATATCACATCTCATGCCATAGTATGGGTCTCAGGTTTGGTAGAAGCATTGGGATATCACATCTCATGCTATCGGAAGTGTCTCAGGATTGGAATGGGAAGGAGTTGGATATCCCATCTCATGTTATAGGACGGGTCTCAGGTTTGTTATTAGAATCATTGAAATATCATATTGCATGCTGTAGGAAGGGTCTAAGGATTGGAATGGGAAGGACTTGGATATCACATCTCAAGCTATAGGTAGGCTCTCAGGTTTGGAAAGGGAAGGTGTTGGATATCACATTTCATGTTAGAGGAAGGATCTCAGGTTTGGTATTAGAGGCATTGAGATATCACATCTCATGCTATAGGAAGGGTCTCAGGATTGGAATGGGAAGGAGTTGGATATCACATCTCATGCTATAGGAAGGGTCTCAGGATTGGAATGGGAAGGATATGTATATGACATCTCATGCCATAGGAAGGGTCTCAGGTTTGGTATAAGCATTGAGATATCACATCTCTGCTTTTGGAAGGGTCTCAGGATTGGAATGGGAAGGAGTTGGATATCCCATCTCATGTTATAGGAAGAGTCTCAGGTTTGGTATTAGAAGCATTGAGATATCACATCTCATGCTATAGGAAGTGTCTCAGGATTGGAATGTGAAGGACTTGGATATCACATCTCATGCTATAGGGAGGGTCTCAAGTTTGATATTAGAAGCATTGAGATATCACATCTCATGCTACAGGAAGGGACTCAGGATTGGAATGGGAAGGAGTTGGATATCACATCTCATGCTATAGGAAGGGTATCAGGTTTGGTATAAGCAGTGAGATATCACATCTCATGCTATAGGAAGTGTCTCAGGATTGGAATGGGAAGGAGTTGGATATCACACCTCATGTTATAGGAAGGATCTCAGGTTTGATATAAGCATTGAGATATCACATCTCTGCTATCGGAAGGGTCTCAGGATTGGAATGGGAAGGAGTTGGATATTCCCATCTCATTTTATAGGAAGGGTATATCAGGTCTTACCATGAGATGTGATATCCAGCTCCTTCCATTCCAATCCTGAGACCCTTCCGATAGCATGAGATGTGATATCTCAATGCTTCTAATATCAATACTGAGACCCTCCCTATAGCATGAGATGTGATATCTAAGTCCTTCCCATTCCAATCCTGAGACCCTTCCGATAGCAGAGATGTGATATCTCAATGCTTATACCAAACCTGAGACCCTTCCTATAGCACAAGATGTGATATCCAACTCCTTCCCATTCCAATCCAGAGACCCTTCCTATAGCATGAGATGTGATATCTCAATGCTTCTACCAAAACTGAGACCCTTCCTTTAGCATGAGATGTGATATCCAACTCCTTCCCATTCCAATCCTGAGACCCTTCCTATAGCATGAGATGTGATATCTCAATGCTTCTAATACCAAACCTGAGATCCTTCCTATAACATGAGATGTGATATCCAACTCCTTCCCATTCCAATCCTGAGACCCTTCCTATAGCATGAGATGTGATATCTCAATGCTTCTAATACCAAACCTGAGATCCTTCCGATAGCATGAGATGTGATATCTCAATGCTTCTAATACCAAACCTGAGACCCTCCCTTTAGCATGAGATGTGATATCCAATTCCTTCCCATTCCAATCCTGATACCCTTCTGATAGCATGAGATGTGATATCTCAATGCCTCTAATACCAAACCTGAGATCCTACCTCTAACATGAAATGTGATATCCAACTCCTTCCCTTTCCAAACCTGAGAGCCTTCCTACAGCATGAGATGTGATATCCAAGTCCTTCCCATTCCAATCCTGAGACCCTTCCTATAACATGAGATGTGATCTCCAACTCCTTCCCATTCCAACCTGAGACCCTTCCTATAGCATGAGATGGGATATCCAACTCCTTCCAAATCTAATCCTGATATCCTTCCGATAGCATTAGATGTGATATCCCAATGCTTCTACAAAACCTGAGACCCATACCATGGCATGAGATGTGATATCAAACTCCCGTCCTATACCATGAGACTTGATATCTCAATGCTTCTAATACCAAACCTGAGACCAGTCCAATAACATGAGATGTGATATCCAAATCCTTCCCCTTCCAAACCTTAGACCCTTCCTTTATCATGAGATGTGATATCCAACTCCTTCCCATTCCGCTCCTGAGACCCTTCCTATAGCATGAGATGTGATATCTCAATGCTTCTAATACCAAACCTGAGACCCTTCCTATAACATGAGATGTGATATCCAAGTCCTTCCCATTCCAATCCTGAGACCCTTCCTATAGCATGAGATGTCATATCTCAATGCTTCTAATACCAAACCTGAGACCCTTCCTATAACATAAATTGTGATATCCAGGTCCTTCCCATTCCAATCTTGAGACCTTTCCAATAGCAGAGATGTGATATCTCAATGCTTATACCAAACCTGAGATCCTTCCTATGACATGAGATGTGATATCTAAATCCTTCTCATTCCAAACCTGAGACCCTTCCTACAGCATGTGATGTGATATCTCAATGCTTCTAATATCAAAACTGAGACCCGTCCTATAACATGAGATGGGATATCCAACTCCTTCCCGTTCCAAACCTGATACCCTTCCTATAGCATGAGATGTGATATCCAATTCCTTCCCATCCCAATCCTGAGACACCTCCGATAGCAGAGATGTGAAATCTCAATGCTTATACCAAACCTGAGACTCTTACTATAACATGAGATGTGATATCTAACTCCTTCCCGTTCCAAACCTGAGACCCTTCCTATAGCATGAGATGCGATATCCAACTCCTTCCCATTCCAATCCTGAGACCCTTCCCATAGCATGAGATGTGATATCTCAATGCTTCTAATACCAAACCTGTGATCCTTCCTATAACAAGAGATGTGATATCCAAATCCTTCCCCTTCCAAATCTGAGACCCTCCCTTTAGCATGAGATGTGATATCTCAATACCTCTAATACCAAACCTGAGATCCTTCCGATAGCATGAGATGTGATATCTCAATGCTTCTAATACCAAACCTGAGATCCTTCCTATAACATGAGATGTGATATCCAAATCCTTCCCCTTCCATTCCTGAGACCCTCCCTTTAGCATGAGATGTGATATCCAACTCCTTCCCATTCCAATCCTGAGACCCTTCTGATAGCATGAGATGTGATATCTCAATGCCTCTAATACCAAACCTGAGATCCTAAATCTAACATGAAATGTGATATCCAACTCCTTCCCTTTCCAAACGTGAGACCCTCCCTATAGAATGAGATGTGATATCCAAGTCCTTCCCATTCCAATCCTGAGACCCTTCCTATAGCATGAGATGTGATATCTCAATGCTTCTAATACCAAACCTGAGACCCTTCCTATAACGTAAGATGGGATATCGAACTCCTTCCCATTCCAATCCTGAGACACTTCCTATAGCATGAGAAGTGATATCTCCATGCTTATACCAAACCTGAGACCCTTCCTATAGCATGAGATGTGATATCCAAATCCTTCCCATTCCAATCCTGAGACCCTTCCTATAGCATGAGATGTGATATCTCAATGCTTATACCAAACCTGAGACCCTTCATATAGCATGAGATGTGAAATCCAACTCCTTCCCATTACAATCCTGAGACCCTTCCTATAGCATGAGATGTGATGTCTCATTGCTTCTAATACCAAACCTGAGACCCTTCCTATAACATGAGATGTGATATCCAAATCATTCCCATTCCAATCCTGAGACCCTTCCGATAGCAGAGATGTGATATCTCAATGCTTATACCAAACCTGAGACCCTTCCGATAGCATGAGATGTGATATCTCAATGCTTCTAATACCAAACCTCAGATCCTTCCAATAACATGAGATGTGATGTCCAAATCCTTCCCCTTCCAAACCTTAGACCCTCCCTTTAGCATGAGATGTGATATCCAACTCCTTCCCATTCCAATCCTGAGACCCTGCTGATGGCATGAGATGTCATATCTCAATGCCTCTAATACCAAACCTGAGATCCTACCTCTAATGAGATGTGATATCAAACTCCTTCCCATTCCAAACCTGAGACCCTTCCGATAGCATGAGATGTGATATTTCAATGCTTCTAAAACCAAACATGAGAACCATCCTATAACATGAGATTTGAAATCCAAATCATTCCCTTTCCAAACCTGAGGCCCTTCCTATAGCTTGAGATGTGATATCAAACTCCTTCCCATTCAATGTGATATCCAACTCCTTCCCATTCCAATCCTGGGACCCTTCCTATACCATGAGATGTGATATTTCAATGCTTCTAATACCAAACCTGAGACCCGTCCTAAAACATGAGATGTGAGATCCAAATCCTTCCCCTTCCAAACCTGAGACCTTTCCTTTAGCATGAGATGTGATATCCAACTCCTTCCCGTTCCAAACCTGAGACCCTTCCCATAGCATGAGATGTGATATCTCAATGCTTGTAAAACCAAACATGAGAACCATCCTATAACATGAGATGTGAAATCCAAATCCTTCCCTTTCCAAACCTGAGACCCTTCCTATAGCTTGAGATGAAATATCAAACTCCTTCCCATTCCAATCCTGAGATAGCTTGAGATGTGAGATCCAAATCCTTCCCCTTCCAAACCTGAGACCCTTCCTATAGCTTGATATGTGATATCAAACTCCTTCCCATTACAATCCTGAGATAGCTTGAGATGTGATATCCAACTCCATCCCATTCCAATCCTGAGACCCTTCCAATAGCATGAGATGTGATAGCTCAATGCTTCTAATATCAAAACTGAGACCCTCCCTATAGTATGAGATGTGAAATCTAAGTCCTTCCCATTCCTATCCTGAGACCTTTCCTTTAGCATATGTGATATCCAACTACTTCCCATTCCAATCCTGAGACCCTTCCGATAGCATGAGATGTGATATCCAACTCCTTCCAATTCCAATACTGAGACCCTTCCAATAGCATATGTGATATCTCAATGCTTCTAATATCAAAACTGAGACCCTCCCTATAACATGAGATGTGATATCCAACTCCTTCCCATTCCAATGGAGACCCTTCCTATAACATGAGATGTGATATCTCTATGCTTCTAATACCAAACCTGAGGCCCTTCCCGTAGTATATGTGAAATCCAACTCCTTCCCATTCCAAACTTGTGACCCTTCCTGTAGCATGAAATGTGATTTTTCACCCCTTCCAATACCATACCCGAGACCATTCCCACAGCCTGAGATTTGAAATCTCATTTCTTCCAATACCAAACCCGAGACCCTTCCGATAGGATGTGATTTGATATCTCAGTGCTTCTAATACCAAACCTGAGACCCTCCCTATAACAAGAGATATCATATCCAACTCCTTCCCATTCCAATCCTGAGACTCTTCCTATAGCATGACATGTGATATCGAACTTCCCATTCAAATCCTGAGACTCAGACCCCCCCCCCTGTCTAACCTCACCACTCCTAGCTCCCGGATTGATAATGCACTCCTGCTGTGTCTTCTCTCCCTTCTTCTGCTTCCTTTCCTCTCTCCTTCCTCATGTGCCCTAGGTCAGGCTCCTTCTACACCTCCGCAAGGATTACTGATTTGTACCCCTCCCCACTCTCAACTCTCACTCAGTTAACACTCATCTGACATCTGCCATTTCCTGGAAGAACCCGACCTTGATGTCCTTGGTCTAACCGAGACATGGATGACGGCCAGCGCTGTCTCGAGCTCTGACACTTTCCTCCCTGATGACAAGTTCCTCTCCATGCCCAGATCCAACCGTTCTTGAGGGGGAGTATCCTTGATTCCTGTAGTGAATTGCTTTCCTTTGCAGGCCGACTCATCTCACGAATGCCTTGTCTGCATGCATTCTCTCTTTCCTGGCCATTCTCTCACCGTGGCTATTTGCCTACCCCCTTGTTAAGACGGATTTCTGAACTCAGTCCTGGTGGCGCAGAAGTTCAGAAGGCCAACCTAATTACTTGGAACAGGGTAACCTCTGGACAAGCCAGACCAATCAAGGTAGCGATCGCGGCGGTCAAGACTAGGTCTCAAGAGGGGTGAGGGTGACTGAAAGCCCGCAGTGAGCACACAAAGCAAGAGCGCTAACAAACTACTCCAAACAGTTGTTATATCAAAAATATAAACACATTTATTTTAAGGCCTTTAAAACAACGACCGTTGCGAGAAAATCACAATAACACAGTATTAAGCCAACACATACCAAATCAACACAATATATATACAAATACACAGTCACAAGCGTTTAAAGCACGAAATATGTAGTCCACCTGAAAGGGAAGGAAAACAGGCAGTGCGATAATGCTTTCGACTCAGTTCGCCTTCATAGGCACCTAACTAGATGGAAGTCCGAGCCCTACGAAGAGTGGAGCCTTGCGCTCAAAGTACCTGCCACGCCGGTGCCGACGGGCACAAGGGGAAGCTCTTCGGAGGAAGTCAGGCAGTTCGGGTTAGTGCACAGCAGAAGAAGAACAGGTTCCGCAACTCAAGCGCAGCCTCCACAGTCGGGCAGAAGCAGAGCGCGAGCGCGGCAAAAGGGTGCTGTTTTTACACAGCAAGGAAAAGCAATGGGATACTGCAGGAGGGCGACCAGATCCTAGCTAAACTACTCACCGGTCCCCGAAGCAAGCAGACCCAGGCTTCTCCACGATAGTTTCAGCAGCTGGCAGGTTCAGAAGAGCAGGGAACGCCTTGTGGTCGTGTAGAGCAAAAAGATGTCCCAATCGACGAAACCAGCACAGTTTTGTTGCCGCACAGGACAACGGAGCGGCCGTGCGTATTCGAGCCAAATGAACCCTCCTCCCTTCAGACCTGGGGACGCCAAGCGTACGAAGCGTGGGAGAGGGACAAGGACTCGCAATACAACACAACCTGGCGGCGGTTGCAGAGCCAAACTCCTTGGTAAGCTGGTCAGTCAACTGGATGGCCCAGAGACGCTTCCGAAGGCTTACTTGGCAGGAGATGGTTGAAGATGCCGGGAATAGCTGTTCCTGCTATTCCAAAGGTCGAAGCACCAGTACAGGCCTTCTGGTTCGATCAAAGGAGGACAGGGGCTCTCCGGACGACAGCAGTGCAAAGGAGGATTCCTTCAGCGGGTCACCAGCGATTCCTCGGTCCAGCCTCGTAGTTGCAGGATACTTGGCTCCTGTATTCCTTCGTTCGTGAGAACTCAGGAGATCGACATGGTAGTGGTGTTTCCAGCCCCCTCTTATCCACGGTTCCCTTCGCGCCAAAACGGAGGGGAGCCAATGGGAGATCCGCTCATCAAAACACATACCATACGTGGACCAATCACGGACCACGGTGGTCCCAGGCATTCACACCACCCTAGACTCTCTGGCACCCAGGATGTGTATTGGGACCAGACATCCCAGCCCACACCCTGGAGGCACACAAACGACATGTAGAAGCCCGCGAAAGCAACCACGTTTCGCGGGAAAGTACATGCCCAAATAAGGAAGGCCCCGGGTCGCCGGACCTGGGGAAGGTGAAGGGAGCAAGACGGTCAGTGGACAAGACAAAGGAGCCTCGTGGTCTGGCCATTTTGGAGAGCCAGGCCACCATTTTGGGTTCAGGGCAAAAACGTGCTCAGAACGCCAAAAGGAGCTCAAAATAAACAAAACGATCGCTGCCACCATTCGAGTCCCTGAATGACTTGCACCGATCAAATACCATCCTAAAAGAGTATCTAGGGTCTGTAGAAGGCTCGAGACCCAAGAGAGCTGTAACTTAGCTTACAGTGCCCTCTTGTGTCATGTTGCACTAAAGCCGCAACACGATAAAAGAAACTACGGGAAACCACGTTCCCCGGTACTGACTGTCTTAAGGGCATGTCAGTTTCCCCGTAAGAAAGGAGCGAAAGCCCAGAGAAGTGCGGCAGAAGGCTGTACTTCTCTGGCAAAGTCAACAACAAGGTTAAAAACAATAGCAAAAAGTTTAGGGGTTGCCACATGGAAGGAAAATTCCCTACAATTACGAAATCTTTCCTAACACCCCTTCCTCTCTCAGTGGATGGACTTCTCCACACTAGCCTCCTACCACTCAACTCCGCCTACTTGGAGAATTCAAAATGAACCTGTATGCATCCTGACCTGGACTTTTACGAGATCTGCAACTCTTCATGTCTCTGGCCCTACACACTGCAGGGAATACTCAGGATTTTCTGATCTCAGACATCCCCCTATGTAACCCTCTCAACAATCCTCTCCCGTGGTGATCAAGTTCTCATCTCCAAAGAAGGCTACCAGCTGTTCCTCCTCAGTGGAGTTCTCCCTTTCTGTCCCTGCTCTCTGCACCGTTTCGCGTTGCAAACACTCGCTTCCCTGCTCTCTGGTTTAGACGCTTTTCCTTCTTCCTTTCTGTGCTTGTTCTCTGCATCGTTTCGCGTTAGACGTGTGTTCCCTGCCTTCTCTCCTCTTCCCGCTGCCTTCAAATCAACAAATGAGCTTCAAAAGATACACGGTGCTCAGAATGCTTTATAACACCCATTATTCAAGATATAGCTGTAACCCGCTAGACGTATTGAAAAGTGCTAAAAACTAGCAAAAATAGCTAGAAAATGTTCTTTCCTCGCGTTTTTGTAAATGCTAATTCTGATGGGTTCCCATGTATGTACTGTCCGTGCGTTTGTTGTCGAATCCTGAAGTTTTTAACCACTGTTCTCCCATACAAGGGGGGGGGGGTCAACGTCTACTGCTGTTCACAGGCTGAATGTATACGGCTGAAATCTTCAAGGCATTATCAGCTTTCCTGACTGTTTTGGAACGTGTATTTGCCATCTGTTAATGCAGTCGCCCTGTGTTCATCGTCCCTTCTACTTTACAGGCTGCACTCCCCTGGTGATCACATTCTCCTCTCCAGAGCAGGCTGACTACCAGCTGCTCCTCCTCATAGGAGCAGGGAAGCGAGGAACAGCTGGCAGTTAGCCTTCTTTGGAGATGAGAACTTGATCACCACAGGAGAGGATTGTTGAGAGGGTTACAGAGGGGGAGGTTTGAGATCAGAAAATCCTGAGTATTCCCTGCAGTGTGTAGGGCCAGCGACATGAAGAGTTGCAGATCTCGTAAAAGTCCAGGTCAAGAAGCATACAGGTTCATGTTGAATTCTCCAAGTAGGCGGAGTTGAGTGGTAGGAGGCTAGGATGGAGAAGTGCTAAAAACTAGCAAAAATAGCTAGAAAATGTTCTTTCCTCGCGTTTTGGTAAATACGAATTCTGGTGGATTCCCATTTTGTACTCTGTTCGTGCATTTGTTCAGTCGAATCCTGATGTTTTTAACCACTCGTCACCCATACAAGGGGGGGATCAAAATCTACTGTTCACAGGCTGAATGTATACTGCTCAAATCGTCAATGCATTATCGGGTAAACCGACTGTTCTGGAAAGTGTATTTGCCATCTGTTATTCCAGTCAGCATGTTTTCATCGTCCCTTCTTGTTTCAAGGCTGCACTCCCGTGGTGATCACATTATCCTCTCCAGAGCAGGCTAACTACCAGCTGCTCCTCCTCAGAGGCGTTCCACCTTTCTGTCCCTGCTCCCTGCACCGTTTCGCGTTGCATGTACTCGCTTCCCAGCTCTCTGGTTTAGATGCGTGTTCCCTGCCTTCTCTCCTCTTCCTACAGCCTTCCAATGAGCTCCACAAAATAGTGTTCAGAATGCTTTATAACCCCATTATTCAACATATAGCTGTAACCCGCTAGACGTATTGAAACGTGCTAAAAACTAACAAAAATAGCTAGAAAATGTACTTCCCTCGCGTTTTTGTAAATACGAATTCTGGTGGGTTCCCATGTTGTATGTACTGTGTCCGTGCGTTTGTGTCGAATCCTGAAGTTTTTAACCACTGTTCTCCCATACTAGGGAGGGGGGGTCAACATCTACTGCTGTTCACAGGCTGAATGTATACGGCTGAAATCTTCAAGGCATTATCAGCTTTCCTGACTGTTTTGGAACGTGTATTTGCCATCTGTTAATGCAGTCGCCCTTTGTTCATCGTTCCTTCTAGTTTACAGGCTGCACTCCCCTAGTGATCACATTCTTCTTTCCTATGCTGGCTAACTACCAGCTGCTCCTCCTCATAGGTGTTCATCCTATCTGTCCCTGCTCCCTGCACCGTTTCGCGTTGCATGTACTCGCTTCCCAGCTCTCTGGTTGAGATGCGTGTTCCCTGCCTTCTCTCCTCTTGCTACAGCCTTCCAATTTTCTCCACAAGATACAGTGTTCAGAATGCTTTATAACACCCATTATTCAACATATAGCTGTAACCCGCTAGACGTATTGAAACGTGCTAAAAACTAGCAAAAACAGCTAGAAAATGTACTTCCCTCGCGTTTTGGTAAATGCAGACAAGGCATTCGTGACAGGAGTCGGCCTGCAAAGGAAATCAATTTACTACAGAGAGCAGGGAAGCGAGCATTTCAGCAGTATAAATTCAGCCTGTGAACAACACATTTTGACCCTCCCTTGTATGGGAGAAGAGTGGTTCAAAAGACCAGGATTCGACTGAACAAACGCACGAACAGAGTACAAAATGGGAATCCACCAGAATTCGCATTTACCAAAACGCGAGGAAAGTACATTTTCTAGCTGTTTCTGCTCGTTTTTAGCACGTTTCAATACGTCTAGCGGGTTACAGCTATATGTTGAATAATGGGTGTTATAAAGCATTCTGAACACTGTATCTTGTGGAGCTCATTGGAAGGCTGTAGGAAGAGGAAAGAAGGCAGGGAACACGCATCTAAACCAGAGAGCTGGGAAGCGAGTACATGCAACGCGAAACGGTGCAGGGAGCAGGGACAGAAAGGATGAACGCCTATGAGGAGGAGCAGCTGGTAGTCAGCCTGCTCTGGAGAGGTGAATGTGATCACCAGGGGAGTGCAGCCTGTAAAGTAGAAGGGACGATGAACACAGGGCGACTGCATTAACAGATGGCAAATACACGTTCCAAAACAGTCAGGAAAGCTGATAATGCCTTGAAGATTTCAGCCGTATACATTCAGCCTGTGAACAGCAGTAGACGTTGACCCCCCCCCCCCTTGTATGGGAGAACAGTGGTTAAAAACTTCAGGATTCGACAACAAACGCACGGACAGTACATACATGGGAACCCATCAGAATTAGCATTTACAAAAAGGCGAGGAAAGTACATTTTCTAGCTGTTTTTGCTAGTTTACAGCACGTTTCAATACGTCTAGCGGGTTACGGCTATATGTTGAATAATGGGTGTTATAGAGCATTCTGAGCACTGTGTATCTTTTGGAGCTCATTTTTTGATTTGAAGGCAGCGGGAAGAGGAGAGAAGGCAGGGAACACGCGTCTAAACCAGAGAGCTGGGAAGCGAGTACTTGCAACGCGAAAAGGGCAGAAAGGAAGAAGGCCTCTGAGAAGAAAAAGTGTCTAAACCAGAGAGCAGGGAAGCGAGTGTTTGCAACGCGAAACGGTGCAGGGAGCAGGGACAGAAAGGGAGAACTCCTCTGAGGAGGAACAGCTGGCAGTTAGCCTTCTTTGGAGATGAGAACTTGATCACCACGGGAGAGGATTGTTGAGAGGGTTTCAGAGGGGGAGGTTTGAGATCAGAAAATCCTGAGTATTCCCTGCAGTGTGTAGGGCCAGCGACATGAAGAGTTGCAGATCTCGTAAAAGTCCAGGTCAGGAAGCATACAGGTTCATGTTGAATTCTCCAAGTAGGCGGAGTTGAGTGGTAGGAGGCTAGGATGGAGAAGTCCATCCACTGAGAGAGGAAGGGGGTAGGCAAATAGCCACGGTGAGAGAATGGCCAGGAGAGAATGCATGCAGACAAGGCATTCGTGACAGGGGTCGGCCTGCAAAGGAAATCAATTTACTACAGGAATCAAGGATAAGCATTGAGATATCACATCTCATGCTATAGGAAGGGTCTCAGGATTGGAATGGGAAGGACTTAGATATCACATATCATGCTATAGGGAGGGTCTCAGTTTTGATATTAGAAGCATTGAGATATCACATCTCATGCTATCGGAAGTGTCTCAGGATTGGAATGGGAAGGAGCTGGATATCACATCTCATGCTAAAGGAAGGGTCTCAGGTTTGGAACGGGAAGGAGTTGGATATCAAATCTCATGTTATAGGAAGGGTCTCAGCTTTGGTATAAACATTGAGATATCACATCTCTGCTATCGGAAGTGTCTCAGGATTGGAATGGGAAGGAGTTGGATATCCCATCTGATGTTATAGGACGGGTCTCAGGTTTTTTATTAAAATCATTGAGATATCATATTGCATGCTATAGGAAGGGTCTCAGGATTGGAATGGAAGGAGTTGTATATGACATCTCATGCCGTAGGGAGGGTCTCAGGTTTGGTATAAACATAGAGATATCACATCTCATGCTATCGAAAGGGTCTCAGGATTGGAATGGGAAGGAGTTGGATATCCCATCTCATGTTATAGGAAGAGTCTCAGGTTTGGTATTAGAAGCATTGAGATATCACATCTCATGCTATAGGAAGTGTCTCAGGATTGGAATGGGAAGGACTTGGGTATCACATATCATGCTATAGGGAGGGTCTCAAGTTTGATATTAGAAGCATTGAGATATCACATCTCATGCTATAGGAAGGGTCTCAGGATTGGAATGGGAAGGAGTTGGATATCACATCTCATGCTATAGGAAGGGTCTCAGGTTTGGTATAAGCAGTGAGATATCACAACTCATGCTATAGGAAGTGTCTCAGGATTGGAATGGGAAGGAGTTGGATATCACATCTCATGTTATAGGAAGGATCTCAGGTTTTGGTATAAGCATTGAGATATCACATCTCATTGTTAGGAAAGATTTCGTAATTGTAGGGAATTTTCCTTCCATGTGGCAACCCCTAAACTTTTTGCTATTGTTTTTAACCTTGTTCTTGACTTTGCCAGAGAAGTACAGCCTTCTGCCGCACTTCTCTGGGCTTTCGCTCCTTTCTTACGGGGAAACTGACATGCCCTTAAGACAGTCAGTACCGGGGAACGTGGTTTCCCGTAGTTTCTTTTATCGTGTCGCAGCTTTAGTGCAACACGACACAAGAGGGCACTGTAAGCTAAGTTACAGCTCTCTTGGGTCTCTAGCCTTCTACAGGCCCTAGATACTCTTTTAGGATGGTATTTGATCGGTGCAAGTCATTCAGGGACTGGAATGGTGGCAGCGATCGTTTTGTTTATTTTGAGCTCCTTTTGGCGTTCTGAGCACGTTTTGGCACTGAACCCAAAATGGTGGCCTGGCTCCCAAAATGGCCAGGCCGCGAGGCTCCTTTGTTCTGTCCACTGTCCGTCTTGCTCCCTTCACCTTCCCCAGGTCCGGCGACCCGGGGCCTTCCTTATTTGGGCATGTACTTTCCCGCGAAACGTGGTTGCTTTTGCGGGCTTCTACATGTCGTTTGTGTGCCTCCAGGGTGTGGGCTGGGATGTCTGGTCCTAATACACATCCTGGGTGCCAGAGAGTCTAGGGTGGTGTGAATGCCTGGGACCACCGTGGTCCGTGATTGGTCCACGTATGGTATGTGTTTTGATGAGCGGATCTCCCATTGGCTCCCCTCCGTTTTGGCGCGAAGGGAACCGTGGATAAGAGGGGGCTGGAAACACCACTACCATGTCGATCTCCTGAGTTCTCACGAACGAAGGAATACAGGAGCCAAGTATCCTGCAACTACGAGGCTGGACCGAGGAATCGCTGGTGACCCGCTGAAGGAATCCTCCTTTGCACTGCTGTCGTCCTGTGAAGCCCTTTCCTCCTTGGATCGAACCAGAAGGCCTGTACTGGCGCTTCAACCTTTGGAATAGCAGGAACAGCTATTCCCGTCGACTTCATCAACTCCTGCCAAGTAAGCCTTCGGAAGTGTCTCTGGGCCATCCAGTTGACTGACCAGCTTACAAGGGAGTCCTGCTCTGTAACTGCCGCCAGGTTGTGTTGTATTTCGAGTCCTGGTCACTCTCCCACGCTTCGTACGCTTGGCGTCCCCAGGTCTGAAGGGGGGAGTGTACATTTGGCTCGAATACACACGGCCGCTCCGTTGTCCTGCTGCGGCAACAAAACTGTGCTGGTTTCGTCGATTGGGACGTCTTTTTGCTCTACACGACCACAAGGCGTTCCCTGCTCTTCTGAACCTGCCAGCTGCTGAAACTATCGTGGAGAAGCCTGGGTCTGCTTGCTTCGGGAACCGGTGAGTAGTATATCTAGGATCTGGTCGCCCTCCTGCAGTATCCCATTGCTTTTCCCTGCTGTGTAAAAACAGCCCCCTTTTGCCGCGCTCGCGCTCTGCTTCTGCCCGCTGTGGAGGCTGCGCTTGAGTTGCGGAACCTGTTCTCCTTCTGCTGTGCACTAACCCGAACTGCCTGACTTCCTCCGAAGAGCTTCCCCTTTTGCCCGTTGGCACCGGCGTGGCAGGTACTTTGAGCACAAGGCTCCACTCTTCGCAGGGCTCGGACTTCCATCTAGTTAGGTGCCTCTGAAGGCGAACTGAGTCTAAAGCGTTATCGCACTGCCTGTTTTCCTTTCCTTTCAGGTGGACTACATATTTCGTGCTTTAAACGCTTGCGACTGTGTATTTGTATATATATTGTGTTGATATGGTATGTGTTGGTTTAATATTGTGATATTGTGATTTTCTCGCTACGGTTGTTGTTTTAAAGGCCTTAAAATAAATGTGTTTATATTTTTGATATAACACCTGTTTGGAGTAGTTTGTAAGCGCTCTTGCTTTGTGTGCTCACTACGGGCTTTCAGTCACCCTCACCCCTCTTGAGACCTAGTCTTGACCGCCGCGATCGCTACCTTGATTGGTCTGGCTTGTCCAGAGGTTACCCTGTTCCAAGTAATTAGGTTGGCCTTCTGAACTTCTGCGCCACCAGGACAGAGTTCAGAAATCCGTCTTAACAAATTGGTGTACAGCGGTGGGATACGACTGAAGGTATCCAGTGTTGCGCTCGAACTAGGGCATTTCAGGTTATTCCAAACAGTACACGTAGTGAATTGTTATAGTATAACTTTAAAAAGGCCATAGTCCTATCAAACAGTATGGAAACAAGTACGTTGTTAACTTTAAATGCTTCCAAATCAGAAACGCTGAAAAAGATGTGTGCGGAGAGAGGTGTTTCCTCTCAAGGCACAAAATTGGAAATGATCCAGAGAATCGTGGCGTGGCAAGAAGCGCAGCTTGACGCTATAACTTCCGAGGACAGTGCAGAAGGTGGTGGGGCTGCTCTCACTGGCAGAACCGACGGTTCTGCCGCTGCACTGATCCATCGCGACCACGAGGACAGGGAGGATGTAATGTCTAATGTTTCCTCTGCCAGTGCTGATGGGGAGGCTATGCTTGAATTCAAGAAGCAAGAGCTGCGGTTTAGGCAGCAGGAGCTTGAATTCAGCATAGCCAAACTAAAAATCGAACAGGCAGAAAAACAAAAAGACAGGGATCACCAGTTGGAACTGGCCAAGCTTCAGGTTGCAAATGGATCCAAGGGTCCTGGACATGGTTCTGGGGCTTCCTCTCATCCACGGTTTCCAAAAGATCTGCTCAGTGTGTATGAAGAGAGGAATGACATTATGGACTGGCTGAATGCGTTTGAGTATGCATGCGAGGTCCAGAAAGTTGACAGTGCTGATAAGATTGCGTGGTTGCTCAGTAGACTGCCCCATTCTGGCTGTAGTGCCATTATGGAAATGTCGAAGGCTGAGCGGGCTGATTTCGCAATGTTAAAGCAGACTCTCATTTTAAAGTTTGGGAAGACTCCGGCCCAATATTTAAAGCGTTTTCGAGAGTATAAGAAAAAGGAAGGTGGTACTTGGGTATCTTATGTCGCTGAATCTTTGAAAAACTTAACTGGCTGGGTCGAAGGCTATAAGGTTTCTACCTTCGACGGCATGATAAATCTTGTCATGCTGGAACACATTTTTGCTTCTTCTTCCCCGGAGCTTAAGCAGCATTTGGCCGATTCGAAGGAGATAGATCCTAAGAAGCTGGCCATTGCAGCAGACTTATGGGTGTCACATCGAGTGTCCCATAAGGACAAAACTCATCCTGGTAAGCAGGAGGAGGGGAAAAAGTCCAAAGATATGGAGGGTGGGGAATCTGCTAAATCTTCTTCCCAAAAGGGCCACAAAAAGAAAAACAAGGGTAAGACACAAGAGAACTCACAGGGTAGTGGAGGTGCGCCTCCGAAACAGAACTCTGGTTACAATAAGCCTCCCTACGTAAACAGACCCACTGGGGCTTGTTTTTCTTGTGGATCAACTGACCATGTGAAGGGGGATCCCCGTTGTAAGGTTAGACCTTTGGGGGTCCACTCCGCTAATCTGGCCTTCTCCTCCTACGAGGAAGAAGAGATTACAGGAGCATCCTTCTCCTCGGACTCATTTCCCAGCGGAATAGAGGCCGAGGTAGTTTTAGTGTCCCTGGGTTCCTGGGAGCCTAAAGTCGCAGAGGCTTATGCTAGGATTCCGGATAATACCAAGCACTACTTTAAAGACAGTGTGCTGATCAATGGAGTGGATACTCCAGCTCTTAGGGATAGTGGGTGCAGTCGAACTGTAGTGGATTCTACCTTGGTAGACTCAGAGGAAGTTGCCAGAGCTACTCTGATGCCCACTAAGTTGGCTGACGGCCCCCTCCGTATGTTTCCCGTGATCCCTGTTAATCTAACTTTAAATGGTACAGCTGTCAGGATTCCAGTGAGCATTCAGAGAAACGTCCCGGGATAGGTCTTATTAGGCAATGATCTCAGAGCTTTAGGGCTCGTAGGAGACACTGCCGAATGACCCTACACACGGTCTCAAGCACGGGCGGCATTGGCCAAGTCCAATACGCCGCCCCAGCCGAAGGGGCAACCCAAGGCGAAAGGAGTCTACAAGTCAAGACGGGGGAAAGAGAATATTCCCCCGAGCTCGCCTACCACTGCGGTGGAGGGAGTTGGTCAATCGCCCGAGCCTGACAAGGAGGTGGCGATGCCTGAAGTATTCGACCCCAACGATCATCCTGAACTAAAAGACTTGTTAGTTGAAGGAGGTCCTGATAGGGACGAATTCAGTAAAGGCCAACGTGAGTGCCCATCTCTGGAAGGCCTAAGGAGACAGGCCTGCTCCCAGCTTGAGGGTGAACCTCCTGGGAAGCATAGGATTTATTGGGAAGGTGGACTCCTGTATAGTGAGCCCACAGAGTCTACAGAAGGAGACCATAGGAGGTTGGTGGTTCCCCTTGCTGTTAGACCCTTCCTCCTGCAGTTGGCGCATGAAGTTCCCCTTGCTGGTCACCTTGATATGAAGAGGACCAAGCAAAGGTTATCCATGCACTTCTACTGGCCAAAGATGGGGGTGCAAGTAGAAAGTCACTGCAGGAGTTGCGCCTCCTGCCAGTTGTCTGGTAAGGTTGGCGCGACAATCCAAGCTCCGTTGGTACCGCTCCCAGTTGTGGGGGTACCATTTGAAAGGGTAGGGATCGACATCGTCGGTCCCCTTGACCCGCAAACATCCTCGGGCAATAGGTTTATCCTGGTGCTGGTCGACCATGCAACCAGGTATCCTGAGGCCATCCCATTGAAAACTGTAACTGCCAAGTCAGTTGCAAAAGCTTTACTCGGCATATTTACTAGGGTTGGCTTCCCTAAAGAAGTCGTGTCAGATCGTGGCAGCAACTTTATGTCGAAGTATATGCAGGCTATGTGGAAAGAATGTGGGGTCACCTACAAGTTCTCTTCTGCATACCACCCCCAGACCAATGGTCTGGTGGAACGTTTCAACAGAACGTTAAAGAGCATGATTGGGGCTCTGGAGGAGCCCCAGAGAAGAAAATGGGATCTTCTTTTACCATGCTTGCTGTTTGCCTACCGAGAGGTACCACAGTAGGGTGTTGGCTTCAGCCCCTTCGAACTTCTGTTCAGTCATCCCGTACGGGGACCCTTAGCCATTGTCAAGGAGGGATGGGAGATGCCCACTCCCCCTGTTACTACCAATGTAGTTGACTATGTGCTAGGGCTCAGAAAACGGATGGTACTTCTGATGGGCTTGGCTAGTGATAAATTGAAGGCAGGGCAAGCGCTGGTGAAACATTGGTACGACCAGAAAGCTTCCCTCATCAACTTTACACCTGGTCAGCAAGTCCTGATCATGAATCCAATAAGGCCTCGCGCTTTACAGGACAAATGGTCAGGCCCTTACACAGTGGTGGAGCCCCTGGGTGAGGTAAACTATTTAGTGGACCTTGGAAGGCCTGGACAGGCTCCAAAAGTGTTCCACGTGAATAGGCTGAAGGCTTTCGTCCCAAGAGTCGAAATCGCAGCACTGCTACTGGCGTCAGACGTTGAGGAAGAGGAGTCAGAACCTCTCCCCGACCTGTTCCACAGCGGTCCTTCAGATAGCTCCATTGAGGGTGTCCGAGTGGCCCCTCACCTGACTTCTGATCAGCAGGCGGAGGTGAAACGTTTGCTTAGGCAGTTTTCCCCCCTGTTCTCACAGTCGCCTGGTTTGACACCTTGGTGCAAACATAACATTGACACAGGAGACGGTGTACCTACCAAAAGTAGGGGATACAGGATGTCGGATAAAGTACGGTCTTATATTAAGACCGAGGTCAACAAAATGTTAGACCTTGGGGTGATTGAACCCTCTAGTAGTCCTTGGTCCAGTCCTGTGGTTCTGGTTCCAAAGGCAGGCACTTCTGAATTGAGGTTCTGCGTGGATTACAGGGCTCTGAATGCTGTCACCAAGACAGATGCCCACCCCTTGCCTCGAACAGATGAGCTGGTGGATACTTTGGGTGCCTCCAAGTACCTCAGCACGTTTGACCTTACTGCTGGCTATTGGCAAATAGCGTTAACAGAACATGCCAGGGAGAAGACGGCATTTTCAACTCCAGACCGCCTTTACCAATTCCGGGTAATGCCGTTCGGGTTGAAGAATGCACCTGCCACTTTCCAGAGGCTTGTGAATCATGTATTGAACGGGTTGGACAAATTCTGCCTTGCATATCTGGACGATATAGCAGTTTTCAGTGCCACCTGGGAAGACCATGTGAAACACCTCAGGATTGTGCTCCAGGCTCTTCAGAAAGCCCACTTGACCATAAAGGCTAGCAAATGCCAGATTGGACAAGGCTCAGTGGTTTACCTTGGACATGAAGTAGGTGGAGGGAGGATACAGCCTCTACCCAGTAAAGTACAAGCAGTACAAGACTGGCCTACCCCCACTACGCAAACCCAAGTGAGAGCCTTTTTAGGACTCACGGGGTATTACCGCAATTTTGTGGCAGACTATGGTACCATAGCTGCTCCTCTGACTGCCCTCACAACTCCGAAGAAACCCAAGAAGGTAACTTGGACTGACGAGTGTGAGAAGGCCTTCAATGGCTTAAAAGACTCCTTGTGCCAGGCCCCTGTCCTAAGGGCCCCTGATTATCAAAGACCTTTTATCGTGCAGACGGATGCCTCTGACACTGGGATAGGAGCTGTACTATCACAAGTAGATGAGAAGGGTAAGGAACACCCTATCGGTTTTATTAGTCGCCAGCTTAAGGACAGAGAGCTCAGATGGTCCACGGTAGAGAAAGAATGTTTCTCTGTTGTGTGGGCCCTAAGGAAGCTGAGGCCCTACCTCTATGGGACCCACTTCACTGTGCAGACTGACCATAAGCCGTTAAAGTGGCTAATGAACATGAAGGGGGAGAATCCAAAGTTGCTTAGGTGGTCCATAAGTCTCCAAGGCTTCGACTTCACTATTGAGCATAGGCCAGGTGTCCAACATAGCAATGCTGATGGGTTGTCCAGAATGTTTAACCGACCTGAACAAGAGACTCATCCAGGGGTGGATTAGTTCCCCCTGTCCATAGTCTGGGAGGGGCGAGTGTTAGGAAAGATTTCGTAATTGTAGGGAATTTTCCTTCCATGTGGCAACCCCTAAACTTTTTGCTATTGTTTTTAACCTTGTTCTTGACTTTGCCAGAGAAGTACAGCCTTCTGCCGCACTTCTCTGGGCTTTCGCTCCTTTCTTACGGGGAAACTGACATGCCCTTAAGACAGTCAGTACCGGGGAACGTGGTTTCCCGTAGTTTCTTTTATCGTGTCGCAGCTTTAGTGCAACACGACACAAGAGGGCACTGTAAGCTAAGTTACAGCTCTCTTGGGTCTCTAGCCTTCTACAGGCCCTAGATACTCTTTTAGGATGGTATTTGATCGGTGCAAGTCATTCAGGGACTGGAATGGTGGCAGCGATCGTTTTGTTTATTTTGAGCTCCTTTTGGCGTTCTGAGCACGTTTTGGCACTGAACCCAAAATGGTGGCCTGGCTCCCAAAATGGCCAGGCCGCGAGGCTCCTTTGTCCTGTCCACTGTCCGTCTTGCTCCCTTCACCTTCCCCAGGTCCGGCGACCCGGGGCCTTCCTTATTTGGGCATGTACTTTCCCGCGAAACGTGGTTGCTTTCGCGGGCTTCTACATGTCGTTTGTGTGCCTCCAGGGTGTGGGCTGGGATGTCTGGTCCCAATACACATCCTGGGTGCCAGAGAGTCTAGGGTGGTGTGAATGCCTGGGACCACCGTGGTCCGTGATTGGTCCACGTATGGTATGTGTTTTGATGAGCGGATCTCCCATTGGCTCCCCTCCGTTTTGGCGCGAAGGGAACCGTGGATAAGAGGGGGCTGGAAACACCACTACCATGTCGATCTCCTGAGTTCTCACGAACGAAGGAATACAGGAGCCAAGTATCCTGCAACTACGAGGCTGGACCGAGGAATCGCTGGTGACCCGCTGAAGGAATCCTCCTTTGCACTGCTGTCGTCCTGTGAAGCCCTTTCCTCCTTGGATCGAACCAGAAGGCCTGTACTGGCGCTTCAACCTTTGGAATAGCAGGAACAGCTATTCCCGTCGACTTCATCAACTCCTGCCAAGTAAGCCTTCGGAAGTGTCTCTGGGCCATCCAGTTGACTGACCAGCTTACAAGGGAGTCCTGCTCTGTAACTGCCGCCAGGTTGTGTTGTATTTCGAGTCCTGGTCACTCTCCCACGCTTCGTACGCTTGGCGTCCCCAGGTCTGAAGGGGGGAGTGTACATTTGGCTCGAATACACACGGCCGCTCCGTTGTCCTGCTGCGGCAACAAAACTGTGCTGGTTTCGTCGATTGGGACGTCTTTTTGCTCTACACGACCACAAGGCGTTCCCTGCTCTTCTGAACCTGCCAGCTGCTGAAACTATCGTGGAGAAGCCTGGGTCTGCTTGCTTCGGGGACCGGTGAGTAGTATATCTAGGATCTGGTCGCCCTCCTGCAGTATCCCATTGCTTTTCCCTGCTGTGTAAAAACAGCCCCCTTTTGCCGCGCTCGCGCTCTGCTTCTGCCCGCTGTGGAGGCTGCGCTTGAGTTGCGGAACCTGTTCTCCTTCTGCTGTGCACTAACCCGAACTGCCTGACTTCCTCCGAAGAGCTTCCCCTTTTGCCCGTTGGCAACGGCGTGGCAGGTACTTTGAGCACAAGGCTCCACTCTTCGCAGGGCTCGGACTTCCATCTAGTTAGGTGCCTCTGAAGGCGAACTGAGTCTAAAGCGTTATCGCACTGCCTGTTTTCCTTTCCTTTCAGGTGGACTACATATTTCGTGCTTTAAACGCTTGCGACTGTGTATTTGTATATATATTGTGTTGATATGGTATGTGTTGGTTTAATATTGTGATATTGTGATTTTCTCGCTACGGTTGTTGTTTTAAAGGCCTTAAAATAAATGTGTTTATATTTTTGATATAACACCTGTTTGGAGTAGTTTGTAAGCGCTCTTGCTTTGTGTGCTCACTACGGGCTTTCAGTCACCCTCACCCCTCTTGAGACCTAGTCTTGACCGCCGCGATCGCTACCTTGATTGGTCTGGCTTGTCCAGAGGTTACCCTGTTCCAAGTAATTAGGTTGGCCTTCTGAACTTCTGCGCCACCAGGACAGAGTTCAGAAATCCGTCTTGTTGGTGTACAGCGGTGGGATACGACTGAAGGTATCCAGTGTTGCGCTCGAACTAGGGCATTTCAGGTTATTCCAAACAGTACACTTAGTGAATTGTTATAGTATAACTTTAAAAAGGCCATAGTCCTATCAAACAGTATGGAAACAAGTACGTTGTTAACTTTAAATGCTTCCAAATCAGAAACGCTGAAAAAGATGTGTGCGGAGAGAGGTGTTTCCTCTCAAGGCACAAAATTGGAAATGATCCAGAGAATCGTGGCGTGGCAAGAAGCGCAGCTTGACGCTATAACTTCCGAGGACAGTGCAGAAGGTGGTGGGGCTGCTCTCACTGGCAGAACCGACGGTTCTGCCGCTGCACTGATCCATCGCGACCACGAGGACAGGGAGGATGTAATGTCTAATGTTTCCTCTGCCAGTGCTGATGGGGAGGCTATGCTTGAATTCAAGAAGCAAGAGCTGCGGTTTAGGCAGCAGGAGCTTGAATTCAGCATAGCCAAACTAAAAATCGAACAGGCAGAAAAACAAAAAGACAGGGATCACCAGTTGGAACTGGCCAAGCTTCAGGTTGCAAATGGATCCAAGGGTCCTGGACATGGTTCTGGGGCTTCCTCGCATCCACGGTTTCCAAAAGATCTGCTCAGTGTGTATGAAGAGAGGAATGACATTATGGACTGGCTGAATGCGTTTGAGTATGCATGCGAGGTCCAGAAAGTTGACAGTGCTGATAAGATTGCGTGGTTGCTCAGTAGACTGCCCCATTCTGGCTGTAGTGCCATTATGGAAATGTCGAAGGCTGAGCGGGCTGATTTCGCAATGTTAAAGCAGACTCTCATTTTAAAGTTTGGGAAGACTCCGGCCCAATATTTAAAGCGTTTTCGAGAATATAAGAAAAAGGAAGGTGGTACTTGGGTATCTTATGTCGCTGAATCTTTGAAAAACTTAACTGGCTGGGTCGAAGGCTATAAGGTTTCTACCTTCGACGGCATGATAAATCTTGTCATGCTGGAACACATTTTTGCTTCTTCTTCCCCGGAGCTTAAGCAGCATTTGGCCGATTCGAAGGAGATAGATCCTAAGAAGCTGGCCATTGCAGCAGACTTATGGGTGTCACATCGAGTGTCCCATAAGGACAAAACTCATCCTGGTAAGCAGGAGGAGGGGAAAAAGTCCAAAGATATGGAGGGTGGGGAATCTGCTAAATCTTCTTCCCAAAAGGGCCACAAAAAGAAAAACAAGGGTAAGACACAAGAGAACTCACAGGGTAGTGGAGGTGCGCCTCCGAAACAGAACTCTGGTTACAATAAGCCTCCCTACGTAAACAGACCCACTGGGGCTTGTTTTTCTTGTGGAGCAACTGACCATGTGAAGGGGGATCCCCGTTGTAAGGTTAGACCTTTGGGGGTCCACTCCGCTAATCTGGCCTTCTCCTCCTACGAGGAAGAAGAGATTACAGGAGCATCCTTCTCCTCGGACTCATTTCCCAGCGGAATAGAGGCCGAGGTAGTTTTAGTGTCCCTGGGTTCCTGGGAGCCTAAAGTCGCAGAGGCTTATGCTAGGATTCCGGATAATACCAAGCACTACTTTAAAGACAGTGTGCTGATCAATGGAGTGGATACTCCAGCTCTTAGGGATAGTGGGTGCAGTCGAACTGTAGTGGATTCTACCTTGGTAGACTCAGAGGAAGTTGCCAGAGCTACTCTGATGCCCACTAAATTGGCTGACGGCCCCCTCCGTATGTTTCCCGTGATCCCTGTTAATCTAACTTTAAATGGTACAGCTGTCAGGATTCCAGTGAGCATTCAGAGAAACGTCCCGGGAAAGGTCTTATTAGGCAATGATCTCAGAGCTTTAGGGCTCGTAGGAGACACTGCCGAACGACCCTACACACGGTCTCAAGCACGGGCGGCATTGGCCAAGTCCAATACGCCGCCCCAGCCGAAGGGGCAACCCAAGGCGAAAGGAGTCTACAAGTCAAGACGGGGGAAAGAGAATATTCCCCCGAGCTCGCCTACCACTGCGGTGGAGGGAGTTGGTCAATCGCCCGAGCCTGACAAGGAGGTGGCGATGCCTGAAGTATTCGACCCCAACGATCATCCTGAACTAAAAGACTTGTTAGTTGAAGGAGGTCCTGATAGGGACGAATTCAGTAAAGGCCAACGTGAGTGCCCATCTCTGGAAGGCCTAAGGAGACAGGCCTGCTCCCAGCTTGAGGGTGAACCTCCTGGGAAGCATAGGATTTATTGGGAAGGTGGACTCCTGTATAGTGAGCCCACAGAGTCTACAGAAGGAGACCATAGGAGGTGGGTGGTTCCCCTTGCTGTTAGACCCTTCCTCCTGCAGTTGGCGCATGAAGTTCCCCTTGCTGGTCACCTTGGTATGAAGAGGACCAAGCAAAGGTTATCCATGCACTTCTACTGGCCAAAGATGGGGGTGCAAGTAGAAAGTCACTGCAGGAGTTGCGCCTCCTGCCAGTTGTCTGGTAAGGTTGGCGCGACAATCCAAGCTCCGTTGGTACCGCTCCCAGTTGTGGGGGTACCATTTGAAAGGGTAGGGATCGACATCGTCGGTCCCCTTGACCCGCAAACATCCTCGGGCAATAGGTTTATCCTGGTGCTGGTCGACCATGCAACCAGGTATCCTGAGGCCATCCCATTGAAAACTGTAACTGCCAAGTCAGTTGCAAAAGCTTTACTCGGCATATTTACTAGGGTTGGCTTCCCTAAAGAAGTTGTGTCAGATCGTGGCAGCAACTTTATGTCGAAGTATATGCAGGCTATGTGGAAAGAATGTGGGGTCACCTACAAGTTCTCTTCTGCATACCACCCCCAGACCAATGGTCTGGTGGAACGTTTCAACAGAACGTTAAAGAGCATGATTGGGGCTCTGGAGGAGCCCCAGAGAAGAAAATGGGATCTTCTTTTACCATGCTTGCTGTTTGCCTACCGAGAGGTACCACAGGAGGGTGTTGGCTTCAGCCCCTTCGAACTTCTGTTCAGTCATCCCGTACGGGGACCCTTAGCCATTGTCAAGGAGGGATGGGAGATGCCCACTCCCCCTGTTACTACCAATGTAGTTGACTATGTGCTAGGGCTCAGAAAACGGATGGTACTTCTGATGGGCTTGGCTAGTGATAAATTGAAGGCAGGGCAAGCGCTGGTGAAACATTGGTACGACCAGAAAGCTTCCCTCATCAACTTTACACCTGGTCAGCAAGTCCTGATCATGAATCCAATAAGGCCTCGCGCTTTACAGGACAAATGGTCAGGCCCTTACACAGTGGTGGAGCCCCTGGGTGAGGTAAACTATTTAGTGGACCTTGGAAGGCCTGGACAGGCTCCAAAAGTGTTCCACGTGAATAGGCTGAAGGCTTTCGTCCCAAGAGTCGAAATCGCAGCACTGCTACTGGCGTCAGACGTTGAGGAAGAGGAGTCAGAACCTCTCCCCGACCTGTTCCACAGCGGTCCTTCAGATAGCTCCATTGAGGGTGTCCGAGTGGCCCCTCACCTGACTTCTGATCAGCAGGCGGAGGTGAAACGTTTGCTTAGGCAGTTTTCCCCCCTGTTCTCACAGTCGCCTGGTTTGACACCTTGGTGCAAACATAACATTGACACAGGAGACGGTGTACCTACCAAAAGTAGGGGATATAGGATGTCGGATAAAGTACGGTCTTATATTAAGACCGAGGTCAACAAAATGTTAGACCTTGGGGTGATTGAACCCTCTAGTAGTCCTTGGTCCAGTCCTGTGGTTCTGGTTCCAAAGGCAGGCACTTCTGAATTGAGGTTCTGCGTGGATTACAGGGCTCTGAATGCTGTCACCAAGACAGATGCCCACCCCTTGCCTCGAACAGATGAGCTGGTGGATACTTTGGGTGCCTCCAAGTACCTCAGCACGTTTGACCTTACTGCTGGCTATTGGCAAATAGCGTTAACAGAACATGCCAGGGAGAAGACGGCATTTTCAACACCAGACGGCCTTTACCAATTCCGGGTAATGCCGTTCGGGTTGAAGAATGCACCTGCCACTTTCCAGAGGCTTGTGAATCATGTATTGAACGGGTTGGACGAATTCTGCCTTGCATATCTGGACGATATAGCAGTTTTCAGTGCCACCTGGGAAGACCATGTGAAACACCTCAGGATTGTGCTCCAGGCTCTTCAGAAAGCCCACTTGACCATAAAGGCTAGCAAATGCCAGATTGGACAAGGCTCAGTGGTTTACCTTGGACATGAAGTAGGTGGAGGGAGGATACAGCCTCTACCCAGTAAAGTACAAGCAGTACAAGACTGGCCTACCCCCACTACGCAAACCCAAGTGAGAGCCTTTTTAGGACTCACGGGGTATTACCGCAATTTTGTGGCAGACTATGGTACCATAGCTACTCCTCTGACTGCCCTCACAACTCCGAAGAAACCCAAGAAGGTAACTTGGACTGACGAGTGTGAGAAGGCCTTCAATGGCTTAAAAGACTCCTTGTGCCAGGCCCCTGTCCTAAGGGCCCCTGATTATCAAAGACCTTTTATCGTGCAGACGGATGCCTCTGACACTGGGATAGGAGCTGTACTATCACAAGTAGATGAGAAGGGTAAGGAACACCCTATCGGTTTTATTAGTCGCCAGCTTAAGGACAGAGAGCTCAGATGGTCCACGGTAGAGAAAGAATGTTTCTCTGTTGTGTGGGCCCTAAGGAAGCTGAGGCCCTACCTCTATGGGACCCACTTCACTGTGCAGACTGACCATAAGCCGTTAAAGTGGCTAATGAACATGAAGGGGGAGAATCCAAAGTTGCTTAGGTGGTCCATAAGTCTCCAAGGCTTCGACTTCACTATTGAGCATAGGCCAGGTGTCCAACATAGCAATGCTGATGGGTTGTCCAGAATGTTTAACCGACCTGAACAAGAGACTCATCCAGGGGTGGATTAGTTCCCCCTGTCCATAGTCTGGGAGGGGCGAGTGTTAGGAAAGATTTCGTAATTGTAGGGAATTTTCCTTCCATGTGGCAACCCCTAAACTTTTTGCTATTGTTTTTAACCTTGTTCTTGACTTTGCCAGAGAAGTACAGCCTTCTGCCGCACTTCTCTGGGCTTTCGCTCCTTTCTTACGGGGAAACTGACATGCCCTTAAGACAGTCAGTACCGGGGAACGTGGTTTCCCGTAGTTTCTTTTATCGTGTCGCAGCTTTAGTGCAACACGACACAAGAGGGCACTGTAAGCTAAGTTACAGCTCTCTTGGGTCTCTAGCCTTCTACAGGCCCTAGATACTCTTTTAGGATGGTATTTGATCGGTGCAAGTCATTCAGGGACTGGAATGGTGGCAGCGATCGTTTTGTTTATTTTGAGCTCCTTTTGGCGTTCTGAGCACGTTTTGGCACTGAACCCAAAATGGTGGCCTGGCTCCCAAAATGGCCAGGCCGCGAGGCTCCTTTGTCCTGTCCACTGTCCGTCTTGCTCCCTTCACCTTCCCCAGGTCCGGCGACCCGGGGCCTTCCTTATTTGGGCATGTACTTTCCCGCGAAACGTGGTTGCTTTCGCGGGCTTCTACATGTCGTTTGTGTGCCTCCAGGGTGTGGGCTGGGATGTCTGGTCCCAATACACATCCTGGGTGCCAGAGAGTCTAGGGTGGTGTGAATGCCTGGGACCACCGTGGTCCGTGATTGGTCCACGTATGGTATGTGTTTTGATGAGCGGATCTCCCATTGGCTCCCCTCCGTTTTGGCGCGAAGGGAACCGTGGATAAGAGGGGGCTGGAAACACCACTACCATGTCGATCTCCTGAGTTCTCACGAACGAAGGAATACAGGAGCCAAGTATCCTGCAACTACGAGGCTGGACCGAGGAATCGCTGGTGACCCGCTGAAGGAATCCTCCTTTGCACTGCTGTCGTCCTGTGAAGCCCTTTCCTCCTTGGATCGAACCAGAAGGCCTGTACTGGCGCTTCAACCTTTGGAATAGCAGGAACAGCTATTCCCGGCGACTTCATCAACTCCTGCCAAGTAAGCCTTCGGAAGTGTCTCTGGGCCATCCAGTTGACTGACCAGCTTACAAGGGAGTCCTGCTCTGTAACTGCCGCCAGGTTGTGTTGTATTTCGAGTCCTGGTCACTCTCCCACGCTTCGTACGCTTGGCGTCCCCAGGTCTGAAGGGGGGAGTGTACATTTGGCTCGAATACACACGGCCGCTCCGTTGTCCTGCTGCGGCAACAAAACTGTGCTGGTTTCGTCGATTGGGACGTCTTTTTGCTCTACACGACCACAAGGCGTTCCCTGCTCTTCTGAACCTGCCAGCTGCTGAAACTATCGTGGAGAAGCCTGGGTCTGCTTGCTTCGGGGACCGGTGAGTAGTATATCTAGGATCTGGTCGCCCTCCTGCAGTATCCCATTGCTTTTCCCTGCTGTGTAAAAACAGCCCCCTTTTGCCGCGCTCGCGCTCTGCTTCTGCCCGCTGTGGAGGCTGCGCTTGAGTTGCGGAACCTGTTCTCCTTCTGCTGTGCACTAACCCGAACTGCCTGACTTCCTCCGAAGAGCTTCCCCTTTTGCCCGTTGGCACCGGCGTGGCAGGTACTTTGAGCACAAGGCTCCACTCTTCGCAGGGCTTGGACTTCCATCTAGTTAGGTGCCTCTGAAGGCGAACTGAGTCTAAAGCGTTATCGCACTACCTGTTTTCCTTTCCTTTCAGGTGGACTACATATTTCGTGCTTTAAACGCTTGCGACTGTGTATTTGTATATTGTGTTGATATGGTATGTGTTCGTTTAATATTGTGATATTGTGATTTTCTCGCTACGGTTGTTGTTTTAAAGGCCTTAAAATAAATGTGTTTATATTTTTGATATAACACCTGTTTGGAGTAGTTTGTAAGCGCTCTTGCTTTGTGTGCTCACTGCGGGCTTTCAGTCACCCTCACCCCTCTTGAGACCTAGTCTTGACCGCCGCGATCGCTACCTTGATTGGTCTGGCTTGTCCCGAAGTTACCCTGTTCCAAGTAATTAGGTTGGCCTTCTGAACTTCTGCGCCACCAGGACAGAGTTCAGAAATCCGTCTTAACACTCATGCTATAGGAAGGGTCTCAGGATTGGAACGGGAAGGAGTTGGATATCACATCTCATGCTAAAGGAAGGGTCTCAGGTTTGGTAGAAGCATTGAGATATCACATCTCATGCTATAGGAAGGGTCTCAGGATTGGAATGGGAAGGACTTAGATATCACATATGCTATAGGGAGGGTCTCAGTTTTGATATTAGAAGCATTGAGATATCACATCTCATGCTATCGGAAGTGTCTCAGGATTGGAATGGGAAGGAGCTGGATATCACATCTCATGCTAAAGGAAGGGTCTCAGGTTTGGAACGGGAAGGAGTTGGATATCACATCTCATGTTATAGGAAGGGTCTCAGGTTTGGTATAAAAATTGAGATATCACATCTCTGCTATCGGAAGTGTCTCAGGATTGGAATGGGAAGGAGTTGGATATCCCATCTCATGTTATAGGACGGGTCTCAGGTTTTTTATTAGAATCATTGAGATATCATATTGCATGCTGTAGGAAGGATCTAAGGATTGGAATGGGAAGGACTTGGATATCACATCTCATGCTATAGATAGGATCTCAGGTTTGGAAAGTGAAGGAGTTGGATATCACATTTCATGTTAGAGGAAGGATCTCAGGTTTGGTATTAGAGGCATTGAGATATCACATCTCAGGCTACAGGAAGGGTCTCAGGATTGGAATGGGAAGGAGTTGGATATCACATCTCATGCTATAGGAAGGGTCTCAGGTTTGGTATAAGCATTGAGATATCACATCTCATGCTATATGTTAGGAAAGATTTCGTAATTGTAGGTAATTTTCTTTCCATGTGGCAACCCTAAACCTTTTGCTGTTGTTTTTCACCTTGTTCTTGACTTTGCCAGAGAAGTGCATCTCATGCTATAGGAAGAGTCTCAGGTTTGGTATAAGTATTGAGATATCACATCTCATGCTATAGGAAGGGTCTCAGGATTGGAATGGGAAGGATATGTATATGACATCTCATGCCATAGGAAGGGTCTCAGGTTTGGTATAAGCATTGAGATATCACATCTCTGCTTTTGGAAGGGTCTCAGGATTGGAATGGGAAGGAGTTGGATATCCCATCTCATGTTATAGGAAGAGTCTCAGGTTTGGTATTAGAAGCATTGAGATATCACATCTCATGCTATAGGAAGTGTCTCAGGATTGGAATGTGAAGGACTTGGATATCACATCTCATGCTATAGGGAGGGTCTCAAGTTTGATATTAGAAGCATTGAGATATCACATCTCATGCTATAGGAAGGGACTCAGGATTGGAATGGGAAGGAGTTGGATATCACATCTCATGCTATAGGAAGGGTATCAGGTTTGGTATAAGCAGTGAGATATCACATCTCATGCTATAGGAAGTGTCTCAGGATTGGAATGGGAAGGAGTTGGATATCACACCTCATGTTATAGGAAGGATCTCAGGTTTGGTATAAGCATTGAGATATCACATCTCTGCTATCGGAAGGGTCTCAGGATTGGAATGGGAAGGAGTTGGATATTCCCATCTCATTTTATAGGAAGGGTATATCAGGTCTTAGCATGAGATGTGATATCCAGCTCCTTCCATTCCAATCCTGAGACCCTTCCGATAGCATGAGATGTGATATCTCAATGCTTCTAGTATCAATACTGCGACCCTCCCTATAGCATGAGATGTGATATCTAACTCCTTCCCATTCCAATCCTGAGACCCTTCCGATAGCAGAGATGTGATATCTCAATGCTTATACCAAACCTGAGACCCTTCCTATAGCACGAGATGTGATATCCAACTCCTTCCCATTCCAATCCTGAGACCCTTCCTATAGTGTTAGGAAAGATTTCGTAATTGTAGGGAATTTTCCTTCCATGTGGCAACCCCTAAACTTTTTGCTGTTGTTATTCACCTTGTTTTTGACTTTGCCAGAGAAGTGCAGCCTTCTGCCGCACTCCTCTGGGCTTTCGCTCCTTTCTTACGGGGAAACTGACATGCCCTTAAGACAGTCAGTACCGGGGGAACGCTGTTTCCCGTAGTTTCTTTTATCATGTTGCGGCTTTAGTGCAAAATGACACAAGAGGGCACTGTAAGCTAAGTTACAGCTCTCTTGGGTCTCTAGCCTTCTACAGGCCCTAGATACTCGTTTAGGATGGTATTTTGATCGGTGCAAGTCATTCAGGGACTGGAATGGTGGCAGCGATCGATTTGTGTATTTTGAGCTCCTTTTGGCGTTCTGAGCGCGTTTTTCGCACTGAACCCAAAATGGTGGCCTGGCTCCCAAAATGGCCAGACCACGAGGATCCTTTGTCTTGTCCACTGACCGTCTTGCTCCCTTCACCTTCCCCAGGTCGAGCGACCCGGGGCCTTCCTTATTTGGGCATGTACTTTCCCGCGAAACGTGGTTGCTTTCGCAGGCTTCTACATGTCTTTTGTGTGCCTCCAGGGTGTGGGCTGGGATGTCTGGTCCCAATACACATCCTGGGTGCCAGAGAGTCTAGGGTAGTGTGAATGCCTGGGACCACCGTGGTCCGTGATTGGTCAACGTATGGTATGTGTGTTGATGAGCGGATCTCCCATTGGCTCCCCTCCGTTTTGGCGCGAAGGGAACCGTGGATAAGAGGGGGCTGGAAACACCACTACCATGTCGATCTACTGAGTTCTCACGAACGAAGGAATACAGGAGCCAAGTATCCTGCAACCAAGAGGCTGGACCGAGGAATCGCTGGTGACCCGCTGAAGGACTCCTTTGCACTGCTGTCGTCCTGTGAAACCCTTTCCTCCTTTGATCGAACCAGAAGGCCTGTACTGGTGCTTCGACCTTTGGAATAGCAGGAACAGCTATTCTCGGCGACTTCATCATCTCCTGCCAGTAAGCCTTCGGAAGCGTCTCTGGGCCATCCAGTTGACTGACCAGCTTACAAGGGAGTCTTGCTCTGTAACCGCCGCCAGGTTGTGTTGTATTTCGAGTCCTGGTCACTCTCACACGCTTAGTACACTTGGCGTTCCCAAGTCTGAAGTGAGGAGTGTACATTTGGCTCGGATACACACGGCTGCTCCGTTGCCCTGCGGTGGTGACAAAACTGTGCAGGTTTCTTCGATTGGGACGTCTTTTTTCTCTACACGACGACGAGGCATTCCCGGCTCTTCTGAACCTGTCAGCTGCTGAAACTAACGTGGAGAAGCCTGGGTCTGCTTGCATCGGGGACCGGTGAGTAGTTTAGCTAGGATCTGGTCGCCCTCCTGCAGTAGCCCATTGCTTTTCCCCGCTGTGTAAAAACAGCACCCTTTTGTCCGTACTCGCGCTCTGCTTCTGCTTACTGTGGAGGCTGCGCTTCAGTCGCGGAACCTGTTCTTCTTCTGTTGTGCACTAACCCGAACTGCCAGACTTCCTCCGAAGAGCTTCTCCTTTTGCCCGTTGGCACCAGCGTGTGCAGGTACTTTGAGCACAAGGCTCCACTCTTCGCAGGGCTCGGACTTCCATCTAGTTAGGTGCCTCTGAAGGCGAACTGAGTCTAAAGCATTATCGCACTGCCTGTTTTCCTTCCCTTTCAGGTGGACTACACATTTCGTGCATATAACGCTTGCGACTGTCGTATTTGTATATATATTGTGTTGATATGGTATGTGTTGGCTTAATATTGTGATATTGTGATTTTCTCGCTACGGTCATTGTTTTAAAGGCCTTAAAATAAATGTGTATATATTTTTGATATAACAACTGTTTGGAGTAGTTTGTAAGCGATCTTGCTTTGTGTGCTCATTGCGGGCTTTCAGTCACCCTCACCCCTCTTGAGACCTAGTCTTGACTGCCGCAATCGCTACCTTGATTGGTCTGGCTCGTCCAGAGGTTACCCTGTTCCAAGTAATTAGGTTGGCCTTCTGAACTTCTGCGCCACCAGGACAGAGTTCAGAAATCCGTCTTAACAAATTGGTGTACAGCGGTGGGATACGACTGAAGGTATCCAGTGTTGCGCACGAACTAAGGCATTTCAGGTTATTCCAACCAGTACACGTTGTGAATTGTTGTAGCATAACTTTTAAAAGGCCATAGTCCTATCTAGCAGTATGGAAACAAATACCTTGTTAACTTTAAATGCTTCCAAATCAGAAACATTGAAGAAGATGTGTGCGGAGAGAGGTGTTTCCTCTCAAGGCACGAAATTGGAAATGATCCAAAGAATCGTGGCGTGGCAAGCAGCGCAGCTTGACGCTATAACTTCTGAGGACAGTGCAGAAGGTGGTGGGGCTACTCTCACTGGTAGAACCGACGGTTCTGCCGCTGCACTGATCCATCGCGACCACGAGGACAGGGAGGACGAGATGTCTGTTTCCTCTGCCAGTGTTGATGGGGATGCTATGCTTGAATTCAAGAAGCAAGAGCTGCGGTTTAGGCAGCAGGAGCTTGAATTCAGCATAGCCAAACTAAAAATCGAACAGGCAGAAAAACAGAAAGACAGGGATCACCAGTTGGAACTGGCCAAGCTTCAGGTTGCAAATGGGTCCAAGGGTCCTGGACATGGGTCTGGGGCCTCCTCTCATCCACGGTTTCCGAAAGATCTGCTCAGTGTGTATGAAGAAAGGAATGACATTATGGACTGGCTGAATGCGTTTGAGTATGCATGCGAAGTTCAAGAAGTTGACAATGCTGATAAGATTGCGTGGTTGCTCAGTAGACTGCCCCATTCTGGCTGTAGTGCCATTATGGAAATGTCGAAGGCTGAGCGAGCTGATTTCGCAATGTTAAAGCAAACTCTCATTTTAAAGTTTGGGAAGACTCGGGCCCAATATTTAAAGCGTTTTCGAGAGTATAAGAAAAAGGAAGGTGGTACTTGGGTATCTTATGTCGCTGAATCCTTGAAAAACTTAACTGGCTGGGTCGAAGGTTATAAGGTTTCTACCTTCGAAGGCATGATAAATCTTGTCATGCTGGAACACATTTTTGCTTCTTCTTCCCCGGAGCTTAAGCAGCATTTGGCCGATTCGAAGGAGATAGATCCTAAGAAGCTGGCCATTGCAGCAGACTTATGGGTGTCACATCGAGTGTCCCATAAGGACAAAACTCATCCTGGTAAGCAGGAGGAAGGGAAAAAGTCCAAAGATATGGAGGGTGGGGAATCTGCTAAATCTTCTTCCCATAAGGGCCACAAAAAGAAAAACAAGGGTAAGACACAAGAGAACTCACAGGGTAGTGGAGGTCAGCCTCCGAAACAGAACTCTGGTTACAATAAGCCTCCCTACGTAAACAGACCCACTGGGGCTTGTTTTTCTTGTGGAGCAACTGACCACGTGAAGGGGGATCCCCGTTGTAAGGTTAGACCTTTGGGGGTCCACTCCGCTAATCTGGCCTTCTCCTCCTACGAGGAAGAAGAGATTACAGGAGCATCCTTCTCCTCAGACTCATTTCCCAGTGGAATAGAGGCTGAGGTAGTTTTAGTGTCCCTGGGTTCCTGGGAGCCTAAAGTCACAGAGGCTTATGCTAGGATTCCGGATAATACCAAGCACTACTTTAAAGACAGTGTGCTGATCAATGGAGTGGATACTCCAGCTCTTAGGGATAGTGGGTGCAGTCGCACTGTAGTGGATTCTACCTTGGTAGACTCAGAGGAAGTTGCCAGAGCTACTCTGATGCCCACTAAATTGGCTGACGGCCCCCTCCGTATGTTTCCAGTAATACCTGTAAATCTTACTTTAAATGGTACAGCAGTCAGGATTCCTGTGAGCATTCAGAGAAACGTCCCGGGAAAGGTCTTGTTGGGTAATGATCTCAGAGCTTTAGGGCTCGTAGGAGACACTGCCGAAAGACCCTACACACGGTCTCAAGCACGGGCAGCATTGGCCAAGTCCAATACGCCGCCCCAGCCGAAGGGGAAACCCAAGGCGAAAGGAGTCGACAAGTCAAGACGAGGGAAAGAGAATATTCCCCCAAGCTCGCCTACCACTGCGGTGGAGGAAGTTGGTCAATCGCCCGGGCCTGACGAGGAGGTGGCGATGCCTGAAGTATTTGACCCCAACGATCATCGTGAACTAAAAGACTTGTTAGTTGAAGGAGGTCCTGATAGGGACGAATTCAGTAAAGGCCAACGTGAGTGCCCATCTCTGGAAGGCCTAAGGAGACAGGCCTGCTCCCAGCTTGAGGGTGAACCTCCTGGGATGCATAGGATTTACCAGGAAGGTGGACTCCTGTATAGTGAGCCCACAGAGTCTACAGAAGGAGACCATAGGAGGGTGGTGGTTCCCCTTGCTGTTAGGCCCTTCCTCCTGCAGTTGGCGCATGAAGTTCCCCTTGCTGGTCACCTCGGTATGAGGAAGACCAAGCAAAGGTTATCCATGCACTTCTACTGGCCCAAGATGGGGGAGCAAGTAGAAAGTCACTGCAGGAGTTGTGCCACCTGCCAGTTGTCTGGTAAGGTTGGCGCGACAATCCAAGCTCCGTTGGTACCGCTCCCAGTTGTGGGGGTACCATTTGAAAGGGTAGGGATCGACATCGTTGGTCCCCTTGACCCGCAAACATCCTCAGGCAATAGGTTTATCCTGGTGCTGGTCGACCATGCAACCCGGTATCCTGAGGCCGTCCCATTTACAACTGTAACTGCCAAGCCAGTTGCAGAATCTTTACTCGGCATGTTTACTAGGGTTGGCTTCCCTAAAGAAGTTGTGCCGGATGATGGCAGCAACTTTATGTCGAAGTATAGGCAGGCTATGTGGATAGAATGTAGGGTCACCTACAGGTTCTCTTCTGCATACCACCCCCAGACCAATGGTCTGGGGGGGCGTTTTAACAGGACGTTAAAGAGCATGATTGGGGCTCTGGAGGAGCCTCAGAGAAGAAAATGGGATCTTCTTGTTTCATGCTTACTGTTTGCCTACCGAGAGGTACCACAGGAGGGTGTTGGCTTCAGCCCCTTCGAACTTCTGTTCGGTCATCCCGTACGGGAACCGTTAGCCATCGTCAAAGAGGGATGGGAGATGCCCACTCCCCCTGTTACTACCAACGTAGTTGATTATGTGCTAGGGCTCAGAAAACGGATGGTACTCCTGATGGGCTTGGCTAGTGATAAATTGAAGGCAGGGCAAGCGCTGGTGAAACATTGGTACGACCAGAAAGCTTCCCTCATCAACTTTACACCTGGTCAGCAAGTCCTGATCATGAATCCCATAAGGCCTCGAGCTTTACAGGACAAATGGTCAGGCCCTTACACAGTGGTGGAGCCCCTGGGTGAGGTTAACTATTTAGTGGACCTTGGAAGGCCTGGACAGGCTCCAAAAGTGTTTCACGTGAATAGGCTGAAGGCTTTCGTCCCAAGAATCGAAATCGCAGCACTGCTACTGGCTTCAGACGTTGAGGAAGAGGAGTCTGAACCTCTCCCCGACCTGTTCCAAAGCGGTCCTTCAGATAGCTCCTTTGAGGGTGTCCGAGTGGCCCCTCACCTGACTTCTGATCAGCAGGCTGAGGTGAAAAGTTTGCTTAGGCAGTTTTCCCCCCTGTTTTCACAGTCGCCTGGTTTGACACCTTGGTGCAAACATAACATTGACACAGGAGACAGTGTACCTACCAAAAGTAGGGGATACAGGATGTCAGACAAAGTACGGTCTTATATTAAGACCGAGGTCAACAAGATGTTAGACCTTGGGGTGATTGAACCCTCTAGTAGTCCTTGGTCCAGCCCAGTGGTGTTGGTTCCAAAGGCAGGCACTTCTGAATTGAGGTTCTGCGTGGATTACAGGGCTCTGAATGCTGTCACCAAGACAGATGCACACCCCTTGCCTCGAACAGATGAGCTGGTGGATACTTTGGGTGCCTCCAAGTACCTCAGCATGTTTGACCTCACTGCTGGCTATTGGCAAATAGCTTTAGCAGAACATGCCAAGGAGAAGACAGCATTTTCTACTCCAGACGGCCTTTACCAATTCCGGGTAATGCCGTTCGGGTTGAAGAATGCACCTGCCACTTTCCAGAGGCTTGTGAATCATGTGTTGAATGGGTTGGACGAATTCTGCCTTGCATATCTGGACGATATAGCAGTTTTCAGTGCCACCTGGGAAGACCATGTGAAACACCTCGGGATTGTGCTCCAGGCTCTTCAGAAAGCCCACTTGACCATAAAGGCTAGTAAATGCCAGATTGGACAAGGCTTAGTGGTTTACCTTGGACATGAAGTAGGTGGAGGGAGGATACAGCCTCTACCCAGTAAAGTACAAGCAGTACAAGACTGGCCTACCCCCACTACGCAAACCCAAGTGAGAGCCTTCTTAGGACTCACGGGGTATTACCGCAATTTTGTGGCAGACTATGGCACCACAGCTGCTCCTCTGACTGCCCTCACAACTCCGAAGAAAACCAAGAAGGTAACTTGGACTGACGAGTGTGAGAAGGCCTTCAATGGCTTAAAAGACTCCTTGTGCCAGGCCCCTGTCCTTAGGGCCCCGGATTATCAAAGACCTTTTATAGTGCAAACGGACGCCTCTGACACTGGGATAGGAGCTGTACTATCACAAGTAGATGAGAAGGGTAAGGAACACCCTATCGGTTTAATTAGTCGCCAGCTTAAGGACAGAGAGCTCAGATGGTCCACGGTAGAGAAAGAATGTTTCTCTGTTGTGTGGGCCCTAAGGAAGTTGAGGCCCTACCTCTATGGGACCCACTTCACTGTGCAAACTGACCATAAGCCGTTAAAGTGGCTAATGAACATGAAGGGGGGGAATCCAAAGTTGCTTAGGTGGTCCATAAGTCTACAAGGCTTTGACTTCACTATTGAGCATAGGCCAGGTGTCCAACATAGCAATGCTGATGGGTTGTCCAGAATGTTTAACCGACCTGAACAAGAGACTCATCCAGGGGTGGATTAGTTCCCCCTGTCCATAGTCTGGGAGGGGCGAGTGTTAGGAAAGATTTCGTAATTGTAGGTAATTTTCCTTCCATGTGGCAACCCCTAAACTTTTTGCTGTTGTTTTTCACCTTGTTCTTGACTTTGGCAGAGAAGTGCAGCCTTCTGCCGCACTCCTCTGGGCTTTCGCTCCTTTTCTTACGGGGAAACTGACATGCCCTTAAGACAGTCAGTACCGGGGAACGCTGTTTCCCGTAGTTTCTTTTATCATGTTGCGGCTTTAGTGCAACATGACACAAGAGGGCACTGTAAGCTAAGTTACAGCTCTCTTGGGTCTCTAGCCTTCTACAGGCCCTAGATACTCGTTTAGGATGGTATTTTGATCGGTGCAAGTCATTCAGGGACTGGAATGGTGGCAGCGATCGATTTGTGTATTTTGAGCTCCTTTTGGCGTTCTGAGCGCGTTTTTCGCACTGAACCCAAAATGGTGGCCTGGCTCCCAAAATGGCCAGACCACGAGGCTCCTTTGTCTTGTCCACTGACCGTCTTGCTCCCTTCACCTTCCCCAGGTCGAGCGACCCGGGGCCTTCCTTATTTGGGCATGTACTTTCCCGCGAAACGTGGTTGCTTTCGCGGGCTTCTACATGTCTTTTGTGTGCCTCCAGGGTGTGGGCTGGGATGTCTGGTCCCAATACACATCCTGGGTGCCAGAGAGTCTAGGGTAGTGTGAATGCCTGGGACCACCGTGGTCCGTGATTGGTCCACGTATGGTATGTGTGTTGATGAGCGGATCTCCCATTGGCTCCCCTCCGTTTTGGCGCGAAGGGAACCGTGGATAAGAGGGGGCTGGAAACACCACTACCATGTTGATCTCCTGAGTTCTCACGAACGAAGGAATACAGGAGCCAAGTATCCTGCAACCAAGAGGCTGGACCGAGGAATCGCTGGTGACCCGCTGAAGGACTCCTTTGCACTGCTGTCGTCCTGTGAAACCCTTTCCTCCTTTGATCGAACCAGAAGGCCTGTACTGGTGCTTCCACCTTTGGAATAGCAGGAACAGCTATTCTCGGCGACTTCATCATCTCCTGCCAGTAAGCCTTCGGAAGCGTCTCTGGGCCATCCAGTTGACTGACCAGCTTACAAGGGAGTCTTGCTCTGTAACCGCCGCCAGGTTGTGTTGTATTTCGAGTCCTGGTCACTCTCACACGCTTAGTACACTTGGCGTTCCCAAGTCTGAAGTGAGGAGTGTACATTTGGCTCGGATACACACGGCTGCTCCGTTGCCCTGCGGTGGTGACAAAACTGTGCAGGTTTCTTCGATTAGGACGTCTTTTTTCTCTACACGACGACGAGGCATTCCCGGCTCTTCTGAACCTGCCAGCTGCTGAAACTAACGTGGAGAAGCCTGGGTCTGCTTGCATCGGGGACCGGTGAGTAGTTTAGCTAGGATCTGGTCGCCCTCCTGCAGTAGCCCATTGCTTTTCCCCGCTGTGTAAAAACAGCACCCTTTTGTCCGTACTCGCGCTCTGCTTCTGCTTACTGTGGAGGCTGCGCTTGAGTCGCGGAACCTGATCTTCTTCTGTTGTGCACTAACCCGAACTGCCTGACTTCCTCCGAAGAGCTTCTCCTTTTGCCCGTTGGCACCAGCGTGTGCAGGTACTTTGAGCACAAGGCTCCACTCTTCGCAGGGCTCGGACTTCCATCTAGTTAGGTGCCTCTGAAGGCGAACTGAGTCTAAAGCATTATCGCACTGCCTGTTTTCCTTCCCTTTCAGGTGGACTACACATTTCGTGCATATAACGCTTGCGACTGTCGTATTTGTATATATATTGTGTTGATATGGTATGTGTTGGCTTATTATTGTGATATTGTGATTTTCTCGCTACGGTCATTGTTTTAAAGGCCTTAAAATAAATGTGTATATATTTTTGATATAACAACTGTTTGGAGTAGTTTGTAAGCGCTCTTGCTTTGTGTGCTCATTGCGGGCTTTCAGTCACCCTCACCCCTCTTGAGACCTAGTCTTGACCGCCGCGATCGCTACCTTGATTGGTCTGGCTCGTCCAGAGGTTACCCTGTTCCAAGTAATTAGGTTGGCCTTCTGAACTTCTGCACCACCAGGACAGAGTTCAGAAATCCGTCTTAACACTATAGGAAGGGTCTCAGGATTGGAATGGAAGGAGTTGGATATCACATCTCATGTTATAGGAAGGATCTCAGGTTTGGAATTAGAAGCATTGAGACATCACATCTCATGCTATAGGAAGGGTCTCAGGATTGGAATGGGAAGGAGTTAGATATCACATCTCATGCCGTAGGAAGGGTCTCAGGTTTGGTATAAACATTGAGATATCACATCTCTGCTATCAAAAGGGTCTCAGGATTGGAATGGGAAGGAGTTGGATATCCCATCTCATGTTATAGGAAGAGTCTCAGGTTTGGTATTAGAAGCATTGAGATATCACATCTCATGCTATAGGAAGTGTCTCAGGATTGGAATGGGAAGGACTTGGATATCACATCTCATGCTATAGGTAGGGTCTCAAGTTTGATATTAGAAGCATTGAGATATCACATCTCATGCTATAGGAAGGGTCTGAGGATTGGAATGGGAAGGAGTTGGATATCACATCTCATGTTATAGGAAGGATCTCAGGTTTGGTATAAGCATTGAGATATCACATCTCTGCTATCGGAAGGGTCTCAGGATTGGAATGGGAAGGAGTTGGATATTCCCATCTCATGTTATAGGAAGGGTCTCAGGTTTGGTATTAGAAGCATTGAGATATCACATCTCATGCTATAGGAAGGGTCTCAGGATTGGAATGGGAAGGACTTGGATATCACATCTCATGCTATAGGGAGGGTCTCAAGTTTGATATTAGAAGCTTTGAGATATCACATCTCATGATATCGGAAGGGTCTCAGGATTGGAATGGGAAGGAGTTGGATATCACATCTCATGATAAAGGAAGGGTCTAAGGTTTGGAAGGGGAAGGATTTGGATATTACATCTCATGTTATATTACGGGTCTCAGGTTTGGTATTAGAAGCATTGAGATATCAAGTCTCATAGTATAGGAAGGGTCTCAGAATTGGAATGGGAAGGACTTGGATATCACATCTCATGCTATAGGAAGGCTCTCAGGTTTGGAAGGGGAAAGAGTTGGATATCACATTTAATGTTAGAGGTAGGATCTCAGGTTTGGTATTAGAGGCATTGAGATATCACATCTCATGCTATCAGAAGGGTCTCAGGAATGGAATGGGAAGGAGTTGGATATCACATCTCATGCTAAAGGGAGGGTCTCAGGTTTGGAAGGGGAAGGATTTGGATATCACATCTCATGTTATAGGAAGGATCTCAGGTTTGGTATTAGAAGCATTGAGATATCACATCTCATGTTATAGGAAGGGTCTCAGGATTGGAATGGGAAGAAGTTGGATATCACATCTCATGCTATAGGAAGAGTCTCAGGTTTGGTATAAGCATTGAGATATCACATCTCATGATATAGGAAGGGCTCAGGATTGGAATGGGAAGGAGTTGTATATGACATCTCATGCCATAGGAAGGGTCTCAGGTTTGGAAGGGGTTTTGGAAGAGTTGGATATCACATTTCATGCTAGAGGTAGGATCTCAGGTTTGGTATTAGAGGCATTGAGATATCACAACTCATGCTATCATAAGGGTCTCAGGATTGGAATGGGAAGGAGTTGGATATCACATCTCATGCTAAAGGGAGGGTCTCAGGTTTCGAAGGGGAAGGAATTGAATATCACATCACATGTTATAGGAAGGATCTCAAGTTTGGTATTAGAGGCATTGAGATATCACATCTCATGCTATCGGAAGGGTCTCAGGATTGGAATGGGAAGGAGTTGGATATCACATCTCATGCTATAGGAAGGGTCTCAGGTTTGGAACGGGAAGGAGTTGGATATCACATCTCATGTTATAGGAAGAGTCTCAGGTTTGGTATAAGCATTGAGATATCGCATCTCTGCAATCGGAAGTGTCTCAGGATTGGAACGGGAAGGAGTTGGATATCCCATCTCATGTTATAGGACTGGTCTCAGGTTTGGTATTAGAAGCATTGAGATATCACATCGCATGCTGTAGGAAGGGTCTCAGGTTTGGAATGGGAAGGAATTGGATATCACATCTCATGTCATAGGAAGGATCTCTGGTTTGGTATTAGAAGCATTGAGATATCACATCTCATGTTATAGGAATGGTCTCAGGATTGGAATGGGAAGGAGTTGGATATTACATTCTTGCTATGGGAAGGGTCTCATGTTTGGAATTGGAAGGAGTTGGATATCACATATGCTATAGGAAGGGTCTCAGGTTTGGAATGGGAAGGAGTTGGATATCACATCTCATGTTATAGGAAGGGTCTCAGGTTTGGTATAAGCATTGAGATATCACATCTCTGCTATCGGAAGTGTCTCAGGATTGGAATGGGAAGGAGTTGGATATCCCATCTCATGTTATAGGAAGGGTCTCAGGTTTGGAAAGGGAAGGAGTTGGATATCACATTTCATGTTAGAGGAAGGATCTCAGGTTTGTTATTAGAATCATTGAGATATCATATTGCATGCTATAGGAAGGGTCTAAGGATTGGAATGGGAAGGACTTGGATATCACATCTCATGCTATAGGTAGGCTCTCAGGTTTGGAAAGGGAAGGAGTTGGATATCACATTTCATGTTAGAGGAAGGATCTCAGGTTTGGCATTAGAGGCATTGAGATATCACATCTCATGCTATAGGAAGGGTCTCAGGATTGGAATGGGAAGGAGTTGGATGTCACATCTCATGCTATAGGAAGGGTCTCAGGTTTGGTATAAGCATTGAGATATCACATCTCATGCTATAGGAAGGGTCTCAGGATTGGAATGGGAAGGATATGTATATGACATCTCATGACATAAAAAGGGTCTCAGGTTTGGTATAAGCATTGAGATATCACATCTCTGCTTTTGGAAGGGTCTCAGGATTGGAATGGGAAGGAGTTGGATATCCCATCTCATGTTATAGGAAGAGTCTCAGGTTTGGTATTAGAAGCATTGAGATATCACATCTCATGCTACAGGAAGTGTCTCAGGATTGGAATGGGAAGGAATTGGATATCACATCTCATGCTATAGGGAGGTTCTCAAGTTTGATATTAGAAGCATTGAGATATCACATCTCATGCTATAGGAAGGGTCTCAGGATTGGAATGGAAGGAGTTGGATATCACATCTCATGTTATAGGAAGGATCTCAGGTTTGGTATTAGAAGCATTGAGACATCACATCTCATGCTATAGGAAGGGACTCAGGATTGTAATGGGAAGGAGTTGGATATCACATCTCATGCTATATGAAGTGTCTCAGGTTTGGTATAAGCATTGAGATATCACATCTCATGCTATGGGAAGGGTCTCAGGATTGGAATGGGAAGGAGTTGTATATGACATCTCATGCCGTAGGAAGGGTCTCAGGTTTGGTATAAGCATTGAGATATCACATCTCTGCTATCGGAAGGGTCTCAGGATTGGAATGGGAAGGAGTTGGATATCCCATCTCATGTTATAGGACGGGTCTCAGGTTTGTTATTAGAATCATTGAGATATCATATTGCATGCTATAGGAAGGGTCTAAGGATTGGAATGGGAAGGACTTGGATATCACATCTCATGCTATAGGAAGGGTCTCAGGTTTGGTATAAGCATTGAGATATCACATCTCATGCTATAGGAAGGGTCTCAGGATTGGAATGGGAAGGATATGTATATGACATCTCATGCCATAGGAAGGGTCTCAGGTTTGGTATAAGCATTGAGATATCACATCTCTGCTTTTGGAAGGGTCTCAGGATTGGAATGGGAAGGAGTTGGATATCCCATCTCATGTTATAGGAAGAGTTTCAGGTTTGGTATTAGATTCATTGAGATATCATATTGCATGCTATAGGAAGGGTCTAAGGATTGGAATGGGAAGGACTTGGATATCACATCTCATGCTATAGGAAGGGTCTCAGGTTTGGTATAAGCATTGAGATATCACATCTCATGCTATAGGAAGGGTCTCAGGATTGGAATGGGAAGGATATGTATATGACATCTCATGCCATAGGAAGGGTCTCAGGTTTGGTATAAGCATTGAGATATCACATCTCTGCTTTTGGAAGGGTCTCAGGATTGGAATGGGAAGGAGTTGGATATCCCATCTCATGTTATAGGAAGAGTCTCAGGTTTGGTATTAGAAGCATTGAGATATCACATCTCATGCTATAGGAAGTGTCTCAGGATTGGAATGGGAAGGACTTGGATATCACATCTCATGCTATAGGGAGGGTCTCAAGTTTGATATTAGAAGCATTGAGATATCACATCTCATGCTATAGGAAGGGTCTCAGGATTGGAATGGAAGGAGTTGGATATCACTTCTCATGTTATAGGAAGGATCTCAGGTTTGGTATTAGAAGCATTGAGACATCACATCTCATGCTATAGGAAGGGTCTCAGGATTGTAATGGGAAGGAGTTGGATTTCACATCTCATGCTATATGAAGGGTCTCAGGTTTGGTATAAGCATTGAGATATCACATCTCATGCTATAGGAAGGGTCTCAGGATTGAAATGGGAAGGAGTTGGATATCACATCTCATGCTATAGGAAGGGTCTCAGGTTTGGTATAAGCAGTGAGATATCACATCTCTACTATCGGAAGGGTCTCAGGATTGGAATGGGAAGGAGTTGGATATCCCATCTCATGTTATAGGAAGAGTCTCAGGTTTGGTATTAGAAGCATTGAGATATCTCATTTCATACTATAGGAAGGGTCTCAGGATTGGAATGGGAAGGAGTTGGATATCACATCTCATGCTATAGGAAGGGTCTCAGGTTTGGTATAAGCAGTGAGATATCACATCTCATGCTATAGGAAGTGTCTCAGGATTGGAATGGGAAGAAGTTGGATATTACATCTCATGTTATAGGAAGGATCTCAGGTTTGGTATAAGCATTGAGATATCACATCTCTGTTATCGGAAGGGTCTCAGGATTGGAATGGGAAGGAGTTGGATATTCCCATCTCATGTTATAGGAAGGGTCTCAGGATTGGAATGGGAAGGACTTGGATATCACATCTCATGATAAAGGAAGGGTCTAAGGTTTGGAAGGGGAAGGATTTGGATATCACATCTCATGTTATAGGACGGGTCTCAGGTTTGGTATTAGAAGCATTGAGATATCAAGTCTCATGGTATAGGAAGGGTCTCAGAATTGGAATGGGAAGGAGTTGGATATCACATCTTGAGCTATAGGAAGGGTCTCAGGATTGGAATGGGAAGGAGATTGATATCACATCTCATGCCATAGTATGGGTCTCAGGTTTGGTAGAAGCATTGGGATATCACATCTCATGCTATCGGAAGGGTATCAGGATTGGATTTGGAAGGAGTTGGATATCACATCTCATGTTATAGGAAGGGTCTCAGGTTTTGTATAAGCATTGAGATATCACATCTCTGCTATCGGAAGTGTCTCAGGATTGGAATGGGAAGGAGTTGGATATCCCATCTCATGTTATAGGACGGGTCTCAGGTTTGTTATTAGAATCATTGAGATATCATATTGCATGCTGTAGGAAGGGTCTAAGGATTGGAATGGGAAGGACTTGGATATCACATCTCAAGCTATAGGTAGGCTCTCAGGTTTGGAAAGGGAAGGTGCTGGATATCACATTTCATGTTAGAGGAAGGATCTCAGGTTTGGTATTAGAGGCATTGAGATATCACATCTCATGCTATAGGAAGGGTCTCAGGATTGGAATGGGAAGGAGTTGGATATCACATCTCATGCTACAGGAAGGGTCTCAGGTTTGGTATAAGCATTGAGATATCACATCTCATGCTATAGGAAGGGTCTCAGGATTGGAATGGGAAGGATATGTATATGACATCTCATGCCATAGGAAGGGTCTCAGGTTTGGTATAAGCATTGAGATATCACATCTCTGCTTTTGGAAGGGTCTCAGGATTGGAATGGGAAGGAGTTGGATATCCCATCTCATGTTATAGGAAGAGTCTCAGGTTTGGTAGTAGAAGCATTGAGATATCACATCTCATGCTATAGGACGTGTCTCTGGATTGGAATGTGAAGGACTTGGATATCACATCTCATGCTATAGGGAGGGTCTCAAGTTTGATATTAGAAGCATTGAGATATCACATCTCATGCTATAGGAAGGGACTCAGGATTGGAATGGGAAGGAGTTGGATATCACATCTCATGCTATAGGAAGGGTATCAGGTTTGGTATAAGCAGTGAGATATCACATCTCATGCTATAGGAAGTGTCTCAGGATTAGAATGGGAAGGAGTTGGATATTCCCATCTCATTTTATAGGAAGGGTATATCAGGTCTTAGCATGAGATGTGATATCCAGCTCCTTCCATTCCAATCCTGAGACCCTTCCGATAGCAGAGATGTGATATCTCAATGCTTATACCAAACCTGAGACCCTTCCTATAGCACGAGATGTGATATCCAACTCCTTCCCATTCCAATCCTGAGACCCTTCCTATAGCATGAGATGTGATATCTCAATGCTTCTACCAAAACTGAGACCCTTCCTTTAGCATGAGATGTGATATCCAACTCCTTCCCATTCCAATCCTGAGACCCTTCCTATAGCATGAGATGTGATATCTCAATGCTTCTAATACCAAACCTGAGATCCTTCCTATAACATGAGATGTGATATCCAACTCCTTCCCATTCCAATCCTGAGACCCTTCCTATAGCATGAGATGTGATATCTCAATGCTTCTAATACCAAACCTGAGATCCTTCCGATAGCATGAGATGTGATATCTCAATGCTTCTAATACCAAACCTGAGACCCTCCCTTTAGCATGAGATGTGATATCCAATTCCTTCCCAATCCAATCCTGATACCCTTCTGATAGCATGAGATGTGATATCTCAATGCCTCTAATACCAATCTTGAGATCCTACCTCTAACATGAAATGTGATATCCAACTCCTTCCCATTCCAATCCTGAGACCCTTCCTATAACATGAGATGTGATATCCAACTCCTTCCCATTCCAACCTGAGACCCTTCCTATAGCATGAGATGGGATATCCAACTCCTTCCAAATCTAATCCTGATATCCTTCCGATAGCATGAGATGTGATATCCCAATGCTTCTACAAAACCTGAGACCCATACCAGGGCATGAGATGTGATATCAAACTCCCGTACTATACCATGAGACTTGATATCTCAATGCTTCTAATACCAAACCTGAGACCAGTCCAATAACATGAGATGTGATATCCAAATCCTTCCCCTTCCAAACCTTAGACCCATCCTTTATCATGAGATGTGATATCCAACTCCTTCCCATTCCACTCCTGAGACCCTTCCTATAGCATGAGATGTGATATCTCAATGCTTCTAATACCAAACCTGAGACCCTTCCAATAACATGAGATGTGATATCCAAGTCCTTCCCATTCCAATCCTGAGACCCTTCCTATAGCATGAGATGTCATATCTCAATGCTTCTAATACCAAACCTGAGACCCTTCCTATAACATGAATTGTGATATCCAAGTCCTTCCCATTCCAATCTTGAGACCTTTCCAATAGCAGAGATGTGATATCTCAATGCTTATACCAAACCTGAGATCCTTCCTATGACATGAGATGTGATATCTAAATCCTTCTCATTCCAAACCTGAGACCCTTCCTACAGCATGTGATGTGATATCTCAATGCTTCTAATATCAAAACTGAGACCCGTCCTATAACATGAGATGGGATATCCAACTCCTTCCCGTTCCAAACCTGATACCCTTCCTATAGCATGAGATGTGATATCCAATTCCTTCCCATCCCAATCCTGAGACACCTCCGATAGCAGAGATGTGAAATCTCAATGCTTATACCAAACCTGAGACTCTTACTATAACATAAGATGTGATATCTAACTCCTTCCCGTTCCAAACCTGAGACCCTTCCTATAGCATGAGATGCGATATCCAACTCCTTCCCATTCCAATCCTGAGACCCTTCCCATAGCATGAGATGTGATATCTCAATGCTTCTAATACCAAACCTGTGATCCTTCCTATAACAAGAGATGTGATATCCAAATCCTTCCCCTTCCAAATCTGAGACCCTCCCTTTAGCATGAGATGTGATATCTCAATACCTCTAATACCAAACCTGAGATCCTTCCGATAGCATGAGATGTGATATCTCAATGCTTCTAATACCAAACCTGAGATCCTTCCTATAACATGAGATGTGATATCCAAATCCTTCCCCTTCCATTCCTGAGACCCTCCCTTTAGCATGAGATGTGATATCCAACTCCTTCCCATTCCAATCCTGAGACCCTTCTGATAGCATGAGATGTGATATCTCAATGCCTCTAATACCAAACCTGAGATCCTACATCTAACATGAAATGTGATATCCAACTCCTTCCCTTTCCAAACGTGAGACCCTCCCTATAGAATGAGATGTGATATCCAAGTCCTTCCCATCCCAATCCTGAGACCCTTCCTATAGCATGAGATGTGATATCTCAATGCTTCTAATACCAAACCTGAGACCCTTCCTATAGCATGAGATGGGATATCCAACTCCTTCCAAATCTAATCCTGATATCCTTCCGATAGCATGAGATGTGATATCCCAATGCTTCTACAAAACCTGAGACCCATACCAGGGCATGAGATGTGATATCAAACTCCCGTACTATACCATGAGACTTGATATCTCAATGCTTCTAATACCAAACCTGAGACCAGTCCAATAACATGAGATGTGATATCCAAATCCTTCCCCTTCCAAACCTTAGACCCATCCTTTATCATGAGATGTGATATCCAACTCCTTCCCATTCCACTCCTGAGACCCTTCCTATAGCATGAGATGTGATATCTCAATGCTTCTAATACCAAACCTGAGACCCTTCCAATAACATGAGATGTGATATCCAAGTCCTTCCCATTCCAATCCTGAGACCCTTCCTATAGCATGAGATGTCATATCTCAATGCTTCTAATACCAAACCTGAGACCCTTCCTATAACATGAATTGTGATATCCAAGTCCTTCCCATTCCAATCTTGAGACCTTTCCAATAGCAGAGATGTGATATCTCAATGCTTATACCAAACCTGAGATCCTTCCTATGACATGAGATGTGATATCTAAATCCTTCTCATTCCAAACCTGAGACCCTTCCTACAGCATGTGATGTGATATCTCAATGCTTCTAATATCAAAACTGAGACCCGTCCTATAACATGAGATGGGATATCCAACTCCTTCCCGTTCCAAACCTGATACCCTTCCTATAGCATGAGATGTGATATCCAATTCCTTCCCATCCCAATCCTGAGACACCTCCGATAGCAGAGATGTGAAATCTCAATGCTTATACCAAACCTGAGACTCTTACTATAACATAAGATGTGATATCTAACTCCTTCCCGTTCCAAACCTGAGACCCTTCCTATAGCATGAGATGCGATATCCAACTCCTTCCCATTCCAATCCTGAGACCCTTCCCATAGCATGAGATGTGATATCTCAATGCTTCTAATACCAAACCTGTGATCCTTCCTATAACAAGAGATGTGATATCCAAATCCTTCCCCTTCCAAATCTGAGACCCTCCCTTTAGCATGAGATGTGATATCTCAATACCTCTAATACCAAACCTGAGATCCTTCCGATAGCATGAGATGTGATATCTCAATGCTTCTAATACCAAACCTGAGATCCTTCCTATAACATGAGATGTGATATCCAAATCCTTCCCCTTCCATTCCTGAGACCCTCCCTTTAGCATGAGATGTGATATCCAACTCCTTCCCATTCCAATCCTGAGACCCTTCTGATAGCATGAGATGTGATATCTCAATGCCTCTAATACCAAACCTGAGATCCTACATCTAACATGAAATGTGATATCCAACTCCTTCCCTTTCCAAACGTGAGACCCTCCCTATAGAATGAGATGTGATATCCAAGTCCTTCCCATCCCAATCCTGAGACCCTTCCTATAGCATGAGATGTGATATCTCAATGCTTCTAATACCAAACCTGAGACCCTTCCTATAACGTAAGATGGGATATCCAACTCCTTCCCATTCCAATCCTGAGACCCTTCCGATAGCAGAGATGTGATATCTCAATGCTTATACCAAACCTGAGACCCTTCCTGTGGCATGAGATGTCATATACAACTCCTTCCCATTCCAATCCTGAGACCCTTCCTATAGCATGAGATGTGATATCTCAATACTTATACCAAACCTGAGACCCTTCCTATAGCATGAGATGTGATATCCAACTCCTTCCCATTCCAATCCTGAGACCCTTCCTATAACATGAGATGTTATGTCTCAATGCTTCTAATACCAAACCTGAGATCCTTCCTATGGCATGAGATGTCATATAAAACTCCTTCCCATTCCAATCCTGAGACCCTTCCCATAGCATGAGATGTGATATCGAACTCCTTCCCATTCCAATCCTGCGACCCTTCCTATAGCATGAGATTTGATATCTCAATGCTTCTAATACCAAACCTGAGATCCTTCCGATAGCATGAAAAGTGATATCTGAATGCTTCTAATACCAAACCTGAGATCATTCCTATAACACGAGATGTAATATCCAAATCCTTCCCCTTCCAAACCTGAGACCCTCCCTTTAGCATGAGATGTGATAATCAACTACTTCCCATTCCAATCCTGAGACCCTTCCTATAGCATGAGAAGTGATATCTCCATGCTTATACCAAACCTGAGACCCTTCCTAAAGCATGAGATGTGATATCCAAATCCTTCCCATTTCAATCCTGAGACCCTTCCTATAGCATGAGAAGTGATATCTCCATGCTTATACCAAACCTGAGACCCTTCCTATAGCATGAGATGTGATATCCAAATCCTTCCCATTCCAATCCTGAGACCCTTCCTATAGCATGAGATGTGATATCTCAATGCTTATACCAAACCTGAGAGCCTACCTATAGCATGAGATGTGATATCCAACTCCTTCCCGTTCCAAACCTGAGACCCTTTCTATAGCAAGAATGTAATATCCAACTCCTACCCATTCCAATCCTGAGACCATTCCTATAGCATGAGATGTGATATCTCAATGCTTCTAATACCAAACCTGAGATACTTCCTATGACATGAGATGTGATATCCAATTCCTTCCCATTCCAAACCTGAGATCCTTCCTACAGCATGCAATGTGATATCTCAATGCTTCTAATACCAAACCTGAGACCCGTCCTATAACATGAGATGGGATATCCAACTCCTTCCCGTTCCAAACCTGAGACCCTTCCTATAGTACGAGATGTGATATCCAACTCCTTCCCATTCCAATACTGAGACCCTTCCTATAGCATGAGATGTGATATCTCAATGCTTCTACCAAAACTGAGACCCTTCCTTTAGCATGAGATGTGATATCCAACTCCTTCCCATTCCAATCCTGAGACCCTTCCTATAGCATGAGATGTGATATCTCAATGCTTCTAATACCAAACCTGAGATCCTTCCTATAACATGAGATGTGATATCCAACTCCTTCCCATTCCAATCCTGAGACCCTTCCTATAGCATGAGATGTGATATCTCAATGCTTCTAATACCAAACCTGAGATCCTTCCGATAGCATGAGATGTGATATCTCAATGCTTCTAATACCAAACCTGAGACCCTCCCTTTAGCATGAGATGTGATATCCAATTCCTTCCCATTCCAATCCTGATACCCTTCTGATAGCATGAGATGTGATATCTCAATGCCTCTAATACCAAACCTGAGATCCTACCTCTAACATGAAATGTGATATCCAACTCCTTCCCTTTCCAAACCTGAGAGCCTTCCTACAGCATGAGATGTGATATCCAAGTCCTTCCCATTCCAATCCTGAGACCCTTCCTATAACATGAGATGTGATATCCAACTCCTTCCCATTCCAACCTGAGACCCTTCCTATAGCATGAGATGGGATATTCAACTCCTTCCAAATCTAATCCTGATATCCTTCCGATAGCATGAGATGTGATATCCTAATGCTTCTACAAAACGTGAGACCCATACCATGGCATGAGATGTGATATCAAACTACCGTCCTATACCATGAGACTTGATATCTCAATGCTTCTAATACCAAACCTGAGACCAGTCCAATAACATGAGATGTGATATCCAAATCCTTCCCCTTCCAAACCTTAGACCCTTCCTTTATCATGAGATGTGATATCCAACTCCTTCCCATTCCACTCCTGAGACCCTTCCTATAGCATGAGATGTGATATCCAAGTCCTTCCCATTCCAATCCTGAGACCCTTCCTATAGCATGAGATGTCATATCTCAATGCTTCTAATACCAAACCTGAGACCCTTCCTATAACATGAGATGTGATATCCAAGTCCTTCCCATTCCAATCCTGAGACCCTTCCTATAGCATGAGATGTCATATCTCAATGCTTCTAATACCAAACCTGAGACCCTTCCTATAACATGAATTGTGATATCCAAGTCCTTCCCATTCCAATCTTGAGACCTTTCCAATAGCAGAGATGTGATATCTCAATGCTTATACCAAACCTGAGATCCTTCCTATGGCATGAGATGTGATATCTAAATCCTTCTCATTCCAAACCTGAGACCCTTCCTACAGCATGTGATGTGATATCTCAATGCTTCTAATATCAAAACTGAGACCCGTCCTATAACATGAGATGGGATATCCAACTCCTTCCCGTTCCAAACCTGATACCCTTCCTATAGCATGAGATGTGATATCCAATTCCTTCCCATCCCAATCCTGAGACACCTCCGATAGCAGAGATGTGAAATCTCAATGCTTATACCAAACCTGAGACTCTTACTATAACATGAGATGTGATATCTAACTCCTTCCCGTTCCAAACCTGAGACCCTTCCTATAGCATGAGATGCGATATCCAACTCCTTCCCATTCCAATCCTGAGACCCTTCCCATAGCATGAGATGTGATATCTCAATGCTTCTAATACCAAACCTGTGATCCTTCCTATAACAAGAGATGTGATATCCAAATCCTTCCCCTTCCAAATCTGAGACCCTCCCTTTAGTATGAGATGTGATACCTCAATACCTCTAATACCAAACCTGAGATCCTTCCGATAGCATGAGATGTGATATCTCAATGCTTCTAATACCAAACCTGAGATCCTTCCTATAACATGAGATGTGATATCCAAATCCTTCCCCTTCCATTCCTGAGACCCTCCCTATAGCATGAGATGCGATATCCAACTCCTTCCCATTCCAATCCTGAGACCCTTCCCATAGCATGAGATGTGATATCTCAATGCTTCTAATACCAAACCTGTGATCCTTCCTATAACAAGAGATGTGATATCCAAATCCTTCCCCTTCCAAATCTGAGACCCTCCCTTTAGCATGAGATGTGATACCTCAATACCTCTAATACCAAACCTGAGATCCTTCCGATAGCATGAGATGTGATATCTCAATGCTTCTAATACCAAACCTGTGATCCTTCCTATAACAAGAGATGTGATATCCAAATCCTTCCCCTTCCAAATCTGAGACCCTCCCTTTAGCATGAGATGTGATATCTCAATGCCTCTAATACCAAACCTGAGATCCTACATCTAACATGAAATGTGATATCCAACTCCTTCCCTTTCCAAACGTGAGACCCTCCCTATAGAATGAGATGTGATATCCAAGTCCTTCCCATTCCAATCCTGAGACCCTTCCTATAGCATGAGATGTGATATCTCAATGCTTCTAATACCAAACCTGAGACCCTTCCTATAACGTAAGATGGGATATCCAACTCCTTCCCATTCCAATCCTGAGACCCTTCCGATAGCAGAGATGTGATATCTCAATGCTTATACCAAACCTGAGACCCTTCCTGTGGCATGAGATGTCATATACAACTCCTTCCCATTCCAATCCTGAGACCCTTCCTATAGCATGAGATGTGATATCTCAATACTTATACCAAACCTGAGACCCTTCCTATAGCATGAGATGTGATATCCAACTCCTTCCCATTCCAATCCTGAGACCCTTCCTATAACATGAGATGTTATGTCTCAATGCTTCTAATACCAAACCTGAGATCCTTCCTATGGCATGAGATGTCATATAAAACTCCTTCCCATTCCAATCCTGAGACCCTTCCCATAGCATGAGATGTGATATCGAACTCCTTCCCATTCCAATCCTGCGACCCTTCCTATAGCATGAGATTTGATATCTCAATGCTTCTAATACCAAACCTGAGATCCTTCCGATAGCATGAGATGCGATATCTGAATGCTTCTAATACCAAACCTGAGATCATTCCTATAACACGAGATGTAATATCCAAATCCTTCCCCTTCCAAACCTGAGACCCTCCCTTTAGCATGAGATGTGATATCCAACTCCTTCCCATTCCAATCCTGAGACCCTTCCCATAGCATGAGATGTGATATCTCAATGCTTCTAATACCAAACCTGTGATCCTTCCTATAACAAGAGATGTGATATCCAAATCCTTCCCCTTCCAAATCTGAGACCCTCCCTTTAGCATGAGATGTGATACCTCAATACCTCTAATACCAAACCTGAGATCCTTCCGATAGCATGAGATGTGATATCTCAATGCTTCTAATACCAAACCTGTGATCCTTCCTATAACAAGAGATGTGATATCCAAATCCTTCCCCTTCCAAATCTGAGACCCTCCCTTTAGCATGAGATGTGATATCTCAATGCCTCTAATACCAAACCTGAGATCCTACATCTAACATGAAATGTGATATCCAACTCCTTCCCTTTCCAAACGTGAGACCCTCCCTATAGAATGAGATGTGATATCCAAGTCCTTCCCATTCCAATCCTGAGACCCTTCCTATAGCATGAGATGTGATATCTCAATGCTTCTAATACCAAACCTGAGACCCTTCCTATAACGTAAGATGGGATATCCAACTCCTTCCCATTCCAATCCTGAGACCCTTCCGATAGCAGAGATGTGATATCTCAATGCTTATACCAAACCTGAGACCCTTCCTGTGGCATGAGATGTCATATACAACTCCTTCCCATTCCAATCCTGAGACCCTTCCTATAGCATGAGATGTGATATCTCAATACTTATACCAAACCTGAGACCCTTCCTATAGCATGAGATGTGATATCCAACTCCTTCCCATTCCAATCCTGAGACCCTTCCTATAACATGAGATGTTATGTCTCAATGCTTCTAATACCAAACCTGAGATCCTTCCTATGGCATGAGATGTCATATAAAACTCCTTCCCATTCCAATCCTGAGACCCTTCCCATAGCATGAGATGTGATATCGAACTCCTTCCCATTCCAATCCTGCGACCCTTCCTATAGCATGAGATTTGATATCTCAATGCTTCTAATACCAAACCTGAGATCCTTCCGATAGCATGAGATGTGATATCTGAATGCTTCTAATACCAAACCTGAGATCATTCCTATAACACGAGATGTAATATCCAAATCCTTCCCCTTCCAAACCTGAGACCCTCCCTTTAGCATGAGATGTGATATCCAACTACTTCCCATTCCAATCCTGAGACCCTTCCTATAGCATGAGATGTGATGTCTCAATGCTTCTAATACCAAACCTGAGATCCTTCCTATAACATGAGATGTGATATCCAACTCCTTCCCATTCCAATCCTGAGACACTTCCTATAGCATGAGAAGTGATATCTCCATGCTTATACCAAACCTGAGACCCTTCCTATAGCATGAGATGTGATATCCAAATCCTTCCCATTCCAATCCTGAAACCCTTCCTATAGCATGAGATGTGATATCTCAATGCTTATACCAAACCTGAGAGCCTACCTATAGCATGAGATGTGATATCCAACTCCTTCCCGTTCCAAACCTGAGCCCCTTTCTATAGCATATGTGATATCCAACTCCTTCCCATTCCAAACATGAGACCCTTCCTATAGCAAGAATGTAATATCCAACTCCTACCCATTCCAATCCTGAGACCATTCCTATAGCATGAGATGTGATATCTCAATGCTTCTAATACCAAACCTGAGATACTTCCTATGACATGAGATGTGATATCCAATTCCTTCCCATTCCAAACCTGAGATCCTTCCTACAGCATGCGATGTGATATCTCAATGCTTCTAATACCAAACCTGAGACCCTTTCTATAGCATATGTGATATCCAACTCCTTCCCATTCCAAACATGAGACCCTTCCTATAGCAAGAATGTAATATCCAACTCCTACCCATTCCAATCCTGAGACCATTCCTATAGCATGAGATGTGATATCTCAATGCTTCTAATACCAAACCTGAGATACTTCCTATGACATGAGATGTGATATCCAATTCCTTCCCATTCCAAACCTGAGATCCTTCCTACAGCATGCGATGTGATATCTCAATGCTTCTAATACCAAACCTGAGACCCGTCCTATAACATGAGATGGGATATCCAACTCCTTCCCGTTCCAAACCTGATACCCTTCCTATAGCATGAGATGTGATATCCAACTCCTTCCCATCCCAATCCTGAGACACCTCCGATAGCAGAGATGTGATATCTCAATGCTTATACCAAACCTGAGACTCTTCCTATCACATGAGATATGATATCTAACTCCTTCCCGTTCCAAACCTGAGACCCTTCCTATAGCATGAGATGTGATATCCAACTCCTTCCCATTCCAATCCTGAGACCCTTCTGATAGCATGAGATGTGATATCTCAATGCTTCTAATACCAAACCTGTGATCCTTCCTATAGCATGAGATGTGATATCCAACTCCTTCCAATTCCAATCCTGAGACCCTTCCTACAGCATGAGATGGGAATATCCAACTCCTTCCCATTCCAATCCTGAGACCCTTCCGATAGCAGAGATGTGATATCTCAATGATTATACCAAACCTGAGATCCTTCCTATAACATGAGATGGGAATATCCAACTCCTTCCCATTCCAATCCTGAGACCCTTCCGATAGCAGAGATGTGATATCTCAATGCTTATACCAAACCTGAGATCCTTCCTATAACATGAGATGTGATATCCAACTCCTTCCCATTCCAATCCTGAGACCCTTCCTATAGCATGAGATGTGATATCTCACTGCTTATACCAAACCTGAGACCCTTCCTATAGCATGAGATGTGATATCCAACTCCTTCCCATTCCAATCCTGAGACCCTTCCTATAGCATGAGATGTGATATCTCAATTCTTCTAATATCAAACTTGAGACCCTCCCTATAGCATGAGATGTGATATCCAAGTCCTTCCCATTCCAATCCTGAGACACTTCCTATAGCATGATATGTGATATCCAATGCTTCTAATACCAAACCTGAGACCCTTCCTATAGCATGAGATGTGATATCTCACTGCTTATACCAAACCTGAGACCCTTCCTATAGCATGAGATGATATCCAACTCCTTCCCATTCCAATCCTGAGACCCTTCCTATAGCATTAGATGTGATATCTCAATGCTTTTAATATCAAACTCGAGACCCTCCCTATAGCATGAGATGTGATATCCAAGTCCTTCCCATTCCAATCCTGAGACACTTCCCATAGCATGATATGTGATATCCAATGCTTCTAATACCAAACCTGAGACTCTTCCTATAACATGAGATGGGATATCCAACTCCTTCCCATTCCAATCCTGAGACCCTTCCGATAGCAGAGATGTGATATCTCAATGCTTATACGAAACCTGAGACCCTTCCTACGGCATAAGATGTCATATACAACTCCTTCCCATTCCAATCCTGAGACCCTTCCTATAGCATGAGATGTGATATCTCAATGCTTATACCAAACCTGAGACCCTTCCTATAGCATGAGATGTGATATCCAACTCCTTCCCATTCCAATCCTGAGACCCTTCCTATAGCATGAGATGTGATATCCAAGTCCTTCCCATTCCAATCCTGAGACACTTCCTATAGCATGATATGTGATATCCAATGCTTCTAATACCAAACCTGAGACTCTTCCTATAACATGAGATGTGATATCCAACTCCTTCCCATTCCAATCCCGAGACCCTTCCTATAGCATGAGATGTGATATCTCAATGCTTCTAATACCAAACCTAAGGTCCTTCCTATAACATGAGATGTGATATCCAACTCCTTCCATTCCAATCCTGAGACCCTTCCTATAGCATGAGATGTGATACCCAACTCCTTCCCATTCCAATCCTGAGACCCTTCCTATAGCATGAGATGTGATATCTCAATGCTTCTAATATCAAACTTGAGACCCTCCCTATAGCATGAGATGTGATATCCAAGTCCTTCCCATTCCAATCCTGAGACACTTCCTATAGCATGATATGTGATATCCAATGCTTCTAATAGCAAACCTGAGACTCTTCCTATAACATGAGATGTGATATCCAACTCCTTCCCATTCCAAACCTGAGACCCTTCCGATAGCATGAGATGTGATATCTCAATGCTTCAAAAACCAAACATGAGAACCATCCTATAACATGAGATGTGAAATCCAAATCCTTCCCTTCCCAAACCTGAGACTCTTCCTATAGCATGAGATGTGATATCTCAATGCTTCTACCAAACCTGAAACCCTTCCTATAGCATGAGATGTGATATCCAACTCCTTCCCATTCCAATCCTGAGACCCGTCCTATAACATGAGATGTGATATCCAAATCCTTCCCCTTCCAAACCTGAGACCCTTCCTTTAGCAAGAGATGTGATATCCAGCTCCTCCCATTCCAATCCTGAGACCCTTCCGATAGCAGAGATGTGATATTTCAATGCTTATACCAAACCTGAGACCCTTCCCATAGCATGAAATGTGATATCCAACTCCTTCCCATTCCAATCCTGAGACCCTTCCTATAGCATGAGATGTGATATCTCAATGCTTCTAATACCAAACCTGAGATCCTTCCTATAACATGAGATGTGATATCCAACTCCTTCCCATTCCAATCCCGAGACCCTTCCTATAGCATGAGATGTGATATCTCAATGCTTCTAATACCAAACCTAAGGTCCTTCCTATAACATGAGATGTGATATCCAAATCCTTCCCATTCCAAACCTGAGACCCTCCCTTTAGCATGAGATGTGATATCCAACTCCTTCCCATTCCAATCCTGATACCCTTAGATGTGAATTCTAAGTCCTTCCCATTCCTATCCTGAGACCCTTCCGATAGCAGAGATGTGATATCTCAATGCTTCTATCAAACCTGATACCCTTCCTTTAGCATGAGATGTGATATTCAACTCCTTCCCATTCCAATCCTGAGACCCTTCCTATAACATGAGACGTGATATCCAACTCCTTCCCATTCCAATCCTGAGACTCCTCCTATAGCATGAGATGTGATATCTCAATGCTTCTAATACCAGACCTGGGACCGGTCCTATAACATGAGATATGATATCCAAATCCTTCCCCTTCCAAACCTGAGACCCTTCCTATAGCAAGAGATGTGATATCCAATTCCTTCCCATTCCAATCCTGAGACCCTTCCTATAACGAGATGTGATATCCAACTCCTTCCCATTCCAACCTGAGACCCTTCCTGTAGCATGAGAAGGGAGATCCAACTCCTGCCCATTCCAATCCTGAGACCCTTCCTATACCATGAGATGTGATATCTCAATGCTTCTAATACCAAACCTGGGACCCGTCCTATAACATGAGATACGTCCTATAACATGAGATATGATATCCAAATCCTTCCCCTTCCAAACCTGAGACCCTTCCTTTAGCATGAGATGTGATATCCAAATCCTTCCCATTCCAATACTGAAACCCTTCCTATAGCATGAGATGTCATATCTCAATGTTTCTAATAGAAAACCTGAGACCCTTCCTATAGCAAGAGATGTGATATCCAAATCCTTCCCATTTCAATCTTGAGACCCTTCCTATAACATGAGATGTGATATCCAACTCCTACCCATTCCAACCTGAGACCCTTCCTATAGCATGAGAATGGATATCCAATTCCTTCCCAATCCAATCCTTAGACTCTTCAGATAGCAGAGATGTGATATCTCAATGCTTATACCAAACCTGAGACCCTTCCTTTAGCATGAGATGTGATATCCAAATCCTTCACATTCCAATCCTGAGACCCTTCCTATAGCATGAGATGTGATATCTCAATGCTTCTAATACAAAACCTGAGATCCTTCCTATAACATGAGATGTGATATCCAAGTCCTTCCCATTCCAATCCTGAGACCCTTCCTATAACATGAGATGTGATATTCAACTCCTTCTATTCCAACCTGAGACCCTTCCTATAGCATGAGATGGGATATCCAACTCCTTCCAAATCCAATCCTGATACCCTTCCGATAGCATGAGATGTGATATCCCAATGCTTCTAATACCAAACCTCAGATCCTTCCAATAACATGAGATGTGATGTCCAAATCCTTCCCCTTCCAAACCTTAGACCCTCCCTTTAGCATGAGATGTGATATCCAACTCCTTCCCATTCCAATCCTGAGACCCTTCTGATGAGATGTCATATCTCAATGCCTCTAATACCAAACCTGGGATCCTACCTCTAACATGAGATGTGATATCAAACTCCTTCCCATTCCAAACCTGAGACCCTTCCGATAGCATGAGATGTGATATTTCAATGCTTCTAAAACCAAACATGAGAACCATCCTATAACATGAGATGTAAAATCCAAATCATTCCCTTTCCAAACCTGAGGCCCTTCCTATAGCTTGAGATGTGATATCAAACTCCTTCCCATTCAATGTGATATCCAACTCCTTCCCATTCCAATCCTGGGACCCTTCCTATACCATGAGGTGTGATATTTCAATGCTTCTAATACCAAACCTGAGACCCGTCCTAAAACATGAGATGTGAGATCCAAATCCTTCCCCTTCCAGACCTGAGACCTTTCCTTTAGCATGAGATGTGATATCCAACTCCTTCCCATTCCAAACCTGAGACCCTTCCCATAGCATGAGATGTGATATCTCAATGCTTCTAAAACCAAACATGAGAACCATCCTATAACATGAGATGTGAAATCCAAATCCTTCCCTTTCCAAACCTGAGACCCTTCCTATAGCTTGAGATGAAATATCAAACTCCTTCCCATTCCAATCCTGAGATAGCTTGAGATGTGAGATCCAAATCCTTCCCCTTCCAAACCTGAGACCCTTCCTATAGCTTGATATGTGATATCAAACTCCTTCCCATTACAATCCTGAGATAGCTTGAGATGTGATATCCAACTCCATCCCATTCCAATCCTGAGACCCTTCCGATAGCATGAGATGTGATAGCTCAATGCTTCTAATATCAAAACTGAGACCCTCCCTATAGTATGAGATGTGAAATCTAAGTCCTTCCCATTCCTATCCTGAGACCCTTCCAATAGCAGAGATGTGATACCTCAATGCTTATACCGAACCTGATGACCCTTCCTTTAGCATGAGATGTGATATTCAACTCCTTCCCATTCCAATCCTGAGACCCTTCCTATAACATGAGACGTGATATCCAACTCCTTCCCATTCCAAACCTGAGACCTTTCCTTTAGCATATGTGATATCCAACTACTTCCCATTCCAATCCTGAGACCCTTCCGATAGCATGAGATGTGATATCCAACTCCTTCCAATTCCAATACTGAGACCCTTCCAATAGCATATGTGATATCTCAATGCTTCTAATATCAAAACTGAGACCCTCCCTATAACATGAGATGTGATATCCAACTCCTTGCCATTCCAATCGAGACCCTTCCTATAACATGAGATGTGATATCTCTATGCTTCTAATACCAAACCTGAGGCCCTTCCCGTAGTATATGTGAAATCCAACTCCTTCCCATTCCAAACTTTTGACCCTTCCTGTAGCATGAAATGTGATTTTTCACCCCTTCCAATACCATACCCGAGACCATTCCCACAGCCTGAGATTTGAAATCTCATTTCTTCCAATACCAAACCCGAGACCCTTCCGATAGGATGTGATTTGATATCTCAGTGCTTCTAATACCAAACCTGAGACCCTCCCTATAACAAGAGATATCATATCCAACTCCTTCCCATTCCAATCCTGAGACATGCATGACATGTGATATCGAACTTCCCATTCAAATCCTGAGACTCAGACCTCCCCGTCTAACCTCACCACTCCTAGCTGCCGGATTGATAATGCACTCCTGCTGTGTCTTCTCTCCCTTCTTCTGCTTCCTTTCCTCTCTCCTTCCTCATGTGCCCTAGGTCAGGCTCCTTCTACACCTCCGCAAGGATTACTGATTTGTACCCCTCCCCACTCTCAACTCTCACTCAGTTAACACTCATCTGACATCTGCCATTTCCTGGAAGAACCCGACCTTGATGTCCTTGGTCTAACGGAGACATGGATGACGGCCAGCGCTGTCTCGAGCTCTGACACTTTCCTCCCTGATGACAAGTTCCTCTCCATGCCCAGATCCAACCGTTCTTGAGGGGGGAGTATCCTTGATTCCTGTAGTAAATTGCTTTCCTTTGCAGGCCGACTCCTCTCACGAATGCCTTGTCTGCATGCATTCTCTCTTTCCTGGCCATTCTCTCACCGTGGTTATTTGCCTACCCCCTTCCTCTCTCAGTGGATGGACTTCTCCATCCTAGCCTCCTACCACTCAACTCCGCCTACTTGGAGAATTCAAAATGAACCTGTATGCTTCCTGACCTGGACTTTTACGAGATCTGCAACTCCTCATGTCTCTGGCCCTACACACTGCAGGGAATACTCAGGATTTTCTGATCTCAGACATCCCGCTATGTAACCCTCTCAACAATCCTCTCCCGTGGTGATCAAGTTCTCATCTCCAAAGAAGGCTAACTACCAGCTGTTCCTCCTCAGTGGAGTTCTCCCTTTCTGTCCCTGCTCTCTGCACCGTTTCGCGTTGCAAACACTCGCTTCCCTGCTCTCTGATTTAGACGCTTTTCCTTCTTCCTTTCTGTGCTTGTTCTCTGCATCGTTTCGCGTTGCAGAGAACACCTCGCTTCCCAGCTCTCTGGTTTAGACGTGTGTTCCCTGCCTTCTCTCCTCTTCCCGCTGCCTTCAAATCAACAAATGAGCTTCAAAAGATACACGGTGCTCAGAATGCTTTATAACACCCATTATTCAAGATATAGCTGTAACCCGCTAGACGTATTGAAAAGTGCTAAAAACTAGCAAAAATAGCTAGAAAATGTTCTTTCCTCGCGTTTTGGTAAATACGAATTCTGGTGGATTCCCATTTTGTACTCTGTTCGTGCATTTGTTCAGTCGAATCCTGATGTTTTTAACCACTCGTCACCCATACAAGGGGGGGATCAAAATCTACTGTTCACAGGCTGAATGTATACTGCTGAAATCGTCAATGCATTATCGGGTAAACCGACTGTTCTGGAAAGTGTATTTGCCATCTGTTATTCCAGTCAGCATGTTTTCATCGTCCCTTCTTGTTTCAAGGCTGCACTCCCGTGGTGATCACATTCTCCTCTCCAGAGGAGGCTAACTACCAGCTGCTCCTCCTCAGAGGCGTTCCACCTTTCTGTCCCTGCTCCCTGCACCGTTTCGCGTTGCATGTACTCGCTTCCCAGCTCTCTGGTTTAGATGCGTGTTGCCTGCCTTCTCTCCTCTTCCTACAGCCTTCCAATGAGCTCCACAAGATAGTGTTCAGAATGCTTTATAACCCCATTATTCAACATATAGCTGTAACCCGCTAGACGTATTGAAACGTGCTAAAAACTAGCAAAAATAGCTAGAAAATGTACTTCCCTCGCGTTTTTGTAAATGCGAATTCTGGTGGGTTCCCATGTTGTATGTACTGTGTCCGTGCGTTTGTGTCGAATCCTGAAGTTTTGAACCACTGTTCTCCCATACTAGGGAGGGGGGGGTCAACATCTACTGCTGTTCACAGGCTGAATGTATACGGCTGAAATCTTCAAGGCATTATCAGCTTTCCTGACTGTTTTGGAACGTGTATTTGCCATCTGTTAATGCAGTCGCCCTTTGTTCATCGTTCCTTCTAGTTTACAGGCTGCACTCCCCTAGTGATCACATTCTTCTCTCCTATGCTGGCTAACTACCAGCTGCTCCTCCTCATAGGTGTTCATCCTTTCTATCCCTGCTCCCTGCACCGTTTCGCGTTGCATGTACTCGCTTCCCAGCTCTCTGGTTGAGATGCGTGTTCCCTGCCTTCTCTCCTCTTGCTACAGTCTTCCAATTTGCTCCACAAGATACAGTGTTCAGAATGCTTTATAACACCCATTATTCAACATATAGCTGTAACCCGCTAGACGTATTGAAACGTGCTAAAAACTAGCAAAAACAGCTAGAAAATGTACTTCCCTCGCGTTTTGGTAAATGCAGGGTACACGCGTCTAAACCAGAGAGCAGGGAAGCGAGCATTTCAGCAGTATAAATTCAGCCTGTGAACAACACATTTTGACCCTCCCTTGTATGGGAGAAGAGTGGTTCAAAAGACCAGGATTCGACTGAACAAACGCACGAACAGAGTACAAAATGGGAATCCACCAGAATTCGCATTTACCAAAACGCGAGGAAAGTACATTTTCTAGCTGTTTCTGCTCGTTTTTAGCACGTTTCAATACGTCTAGCGGGTTACACCTATATGTTGAATAATGGGTGTTATAAAGCATTCTGAACACTGTATCTTGTGGAGCTCATTGGAAGGCTGTAGGAAGAGGAGAGAAGGCAAGGAACACGCATCTAAACCAGAGAGCTGGGAAGCGAGTACATGCAACGCGAAACGGTGCAGGGAGCAGGGACAGAAAGGATGAACGCCTATGAGGAGGAGCAGCTGGTAGTCAGCCTGCTCTGGAGAGGAGAATGTGATCACCAGGGGAGTGCAGCCTGTAAAGTAGAAGGGACGATGAACACAGGGCGACTGCATTAACAGATGGCAAATACACGTTCCAAAACAGTCAGGAAAGCTGATAATGCCTTGAAGATTTCAGCCGTATACATTCAGCCTGTGAACAGCAGTAGACGTTGACCCCCCCCCCCCCCATGTATGGGAGAACAGTGGTTAAAAACTTCAGGATTCGACAACAAACGCACGGACAGTACATACATTGGAACCCATCAGAATAAGCATTTACAAAAACGCGAGGAAAGTACATTTTCTAGCTGTTTTTGCTAGTTTACAGCACGTTTCAATAGGTCTAGCGGGTTACGGCTATATGTTGAATAATGGGTGTTATAGAGCATTCTGAGCACTGTGTATCTTTTGGAGCTCATTTTTTGATTTGAAGGCAGCGGGAAGAGGAGAGAAGGCAGGGAACACGCGTCTAAACCAGAGAGCTGGGAAGCGAGTACTTGCAACGCGAAAAGGGCAGAAAGGAAGAAGGCCTCTGAGAAGGAAAAGCGTCTAAACCAGAGAGCAGGGAAGCGAGTGTTTGCAACGCGAAACGGTGCAGGAAGCAGGGACAGAAAGGGAGAACTCCTCTGAGGAGGAACAGCTGGCAGTTAGCCTTCTTTGGAGATGAGAACTTGATCACCACGGGAGAGGATTGTTGAGAGGGTTACAGAGGGGGAGGTCTGAGATCAGAAAATCCTGAGTATTCCCTGCAGTGAGTAGGGCCAGCGACATGAAGAGTTGCAGATCTCGTAAAAGTCCAGGTCAGGAATCATACAGGTTCATGTTGAATTCTCCAAGTAGGCGGAGTTGAGTGGTAGGAGGCTAGGATGGAGAAGTCCATCCACCGAGAGAGGAAGGGGGTAGGCAAATAGCCACTGTGAGAGAATGGCCAGGAGAGAATGCATGCAGACAAGGCATTCGCGACAGGAGTCGGCCTGCAAAGGAAATCAATTTACTACAGGAATCAAGGATAAGCATTGAGATATCACATTGCATGCTGTAGGAAGGGTCTAAGGATTGGAATGGGATGGACTTGGATATCACATCTCATGCTATAGGTAGGCTCTCAGGTTTGGTATAAGCATTGAGATATCACATCTCATGCTATAGGAAGGGTCTCAGGATTGGAATGGGAAGGAATTGGATATCACATCTCATGCTATAGGAAGGGTCTCAGATTTGGTATAAGCATTGAGATATCACATCTCATGCTAAAGGAAGGGTCTCAGGATTGGAATGGGAAGGAGTTGTATATGACATCTCAGGCCATAGGAAGGTTCTCAGGTTTGGTATAAGCATTGAGATATCACATCTCTGCTATCGGAAAGGTCTCAGGATTGGAATAGGAAGGAGTTGGATATCCCATCTCATGCTATAGGGAGGGTCTCAAGTTTGATATTAGAAGCATTGAGATATCAAATCTCATGATATCGGAAGGGTCCCAGGATTGGAATGGGAAGGAGTTGGATATCACATCTCATGATAAAGGAAGGGTCTCAGGTTTGGTATTAGAAGCATTGAGATATCAAGTCTCATGGTATAAGAAGGCTCTCAGAATTGGAATGGGAAGGAGTTGGATATCACACCTCAAGCTATAGGAAGGGTCTCAGGATTGGAATGGGAAGGAGTTTGATATCACATCTCATGCCATAGTATGGGTCTCAGGTTTGGTAGAAGCATTGGGATATCACATCTCATGCTATCGGAAGGGTATCAGTATTGGATTTTTAAGAAGTTGGATATCCCATCTCATGCTATAAGAAGGGTCTCAGGTTGGAATGGAAAGGAGTTGGATATCACATTTCATGTTATAGGAAGGGTCTCAGGATTGGAATGGGAAGGACTTGGATGTCATATCTCATGCTATAGGACGGGTCTCAGGTTTGTTATTAGAATCATTGAGATATCATATTGCATGCTGTAGGAAGGGTCTAAGGATTGGAATGGGAAGGACCTGGATATCACATCTCATGCTATAGATAGGCTCTTAGGTTTGGAAAGGGAAGGAGTTGGATATCACATTTCATGTTAGAGGAAGGATCTCAGGTTTGGTATTAGAAGCATTGAGATATCACATCTCATGCTATAGGAAGGGTCTCAGGATTGGAATGGGAAGGAGTTGGATATTCCCATCTCATGTTATAGGAAGGGTCTCAGGATTGGAATGGGAAGGACTTGGATATCACATCTCATGCTATAGGGAGGGTCTCAAGTTTGATATTAGAAGCATTGAGATATCACATCTCATGATATCGGAAGGGTCTCAGGATTGGAATGGGAAGGAGTTGGATATCACATCTCATGATAAAGGAAGGGTCTAAGGTTTGGAAGGGGAAGGATTTGGATATCACATATCGGATATCGGGTCTCAGGTTTGGTATTAGAAGCATTGAGATATCAAGTCTCATGGTATAGGAAGGGTCTCAGAATTGGAATGGGAAGGAGTTGGATATCACATCTCAAGCTATAGGAAGGGTCTCAGGATTGGAATGGGAAGGAGTTTGATATCACATCTCATGCCATAGCATGGGTCTCAGGTTTGGTAGAAGCATTGGGATATCACATCTCATGCTATCGGAAGGGTATCAGGATTGGATTTGGAAGGAGTTGGATATCACATCTCATGTTATAGGAAGGGTCTCAGGTTTGGTATAAGCATTGAGATATCACATCTCTGCTATCGGAAGTGTCTCAGGATTGGAATGGGAAGGAGTTGGATATCCCATCTCATGTTATAGGACGGGTCTCAGGTTTGTTATTAGAATCATTGAGATATCATATTGCATGCTGTAGGAAGGGTCTAAGGATTGGAATGGGAAGGACTTCGATATCACATCTCAAGCTATAGGTAGGCTCTCAGGTTTGGAAAGGGAAGGTGTTGGATATCACATTTCATGTTAGAGGAAGGATCTCAGGTTTGGTATTAGAGGCATTGAGATATCACATCTCATGCTATAGGAAGGGTCTCAGGATTGGAATGGGAAGGAGTTGGATATCACATCTCATGCTATAGGAAGGGTCTCAGGTTTGGTATAAGCATTGAGATATCACATCTCATGCTATAGGAAGGGTCTCAGGATTGGAATGGGAAGGATATGTATATGACATCTCATGCCATAGGAAGGGTCTCAGGTTTGGTATAAGCATTGAGATATCACATCTCTGCTTTTGGAAGGGTCTCAGGATTGGAATGGGAAGGAGTTGGATATCCCATCTCATGTTATAGGAAGAGTCTCAGGTTTGGTATTAGAAGCATTGAGATATCACATCTCATGCTATAGGAAGTGTCTCAGGATTGGAATGTGAAGGACTTGAAAATCACATCTCATGCTATAGGGAGGGTCTCAAGTTTGATATTAGAAGCATTGAGATATCACATCTCATGCTATAGGAAGGGACTCAGGATTGGAATGGGAAGGAGTTGGATATCAAATCTCATGCTATAGGAAGAGTCTCAGGTTTGGTATTAGAAGCAGTGAGATATCACATCTCATGCTATAGGAAGTGTCTCAGGATTGGAATGGGAAGGAGTTGGATATCACACCTCATGTTATTGGAAGGATCTGAGGTTTGGTATAAGCATTGAGATATCACATCTCTGCTATCGGAAGGGTCTCAGGATTGGAATGGGAAGGAGTTGGATATTCCCATCTCATTTTATAGGAAGGGTATATCAGGTCTTAGCATGAGATGTGATAGGAAGGGTATATCAGGTCTTAGCATGAGATGTGATATCCAGCTCCTTCCATTCCAATCCTGAGACCCTTCCGATAGCATGAGATGTAATATCTCAATGCTTCTAATATCAATACTGAGACCCTCCCTATAGCATGAGATGTGATATCTAAGTCCTTCCCATTCCAATCCTGTGACACTTCCGATAGCAGAGATGTGATATCTCAATGCTTATACCAAACCTGAGACCCTTCCTATAGCACGAGATGTGATATCCAACTCCTTCCCATTCCAATCCTGAGACCCTTCCTATAGCATGAGATGTGATATCTCAATGCTTCTACCAAAACTGAGACCCTTCCTTTAGCATGAGATGTGATATCCAACTCCTTCCCATTCCAATCCTGAGACCCTTCCTATAGCATGAGATGAGATATCTCAATGCTTCTAATACCAAACCTGAGATCCTTCCTATAACATGAGATGTGATATCCAACTCCTTCCCATTCCAATCCTGAGAGCCTTCCTACAGCATGAGATGTGATATCTCAATGCTTCTAATACCAAACCTGAGATCCTTCCGATAGCATGAGATGTGATATCTCAATGCTTCTAATACCAAACCTGAGACCCTCCCTTTAGCATGTGATGTGATATCCAATTCCTTCCCATTCCAATCCTGATACCCTTCTGATAGCATGAGATGTGATATCTCAATGCCTCTAATACCAAACCTGAGATCCTACCTCTAACATGAAATGTGATATCCAACTCCTTCCCTTTCCAAACCTGAGAGCCTTCCTACAGCATGAGATGTGATATCCAAGTCCTTCCCATTCCAATCCTGAGACCCTTCCTATAACATGAGATGTGATATCCAACTCCTTCCCAGTCCAACCTGAGACCCATCCTATAGCATGAGATGGGATATCCAACTCCTTCAAAATCTAATCCTGATATCCTTCCGATAGCATGAGATGTGATATCCCAATGCTTCTACAAAACCTGAGACCCATACCATGGCATGAGATGTGATATCAAACTCCCGTCCTATACCATGAGACTTGATATCTCAATGCTTCTAATACCAAACCTGAGACCAGTCCAATAACATGAGATGTGATATCCAAATCCTTCCCCTTCCAAACCTTAGACCCTTCCTTTATCATGAGATGTGATATCCAACTCCTTCCCATTCCACTCCTGAGACCCTTCCTATAGCATGAGATGTGATATCTCAATGCTTCTAATACCAAACCTGAGACCCTTCCTATAACATGAGATGTGATATCCAAGTCCTTCCCATTCCAATCCTGAGACCCTTCCTATAGCATGAGATGTCATATCTCAATGCTTCTAATACCAAACCTGAGACCCTTCCTATAACATGAATTGTGATATCCAAGTCCTTCCCATTCCAATCTTGAGACCTTTCCAATACCAGAGATGTGATATCTCAATGCTTATACCAAACCTGAGATCCTTCCTATGACATGAGATGTGATATCTAAATCCTTCTCATTCCAAACCTGAGACCCTTCCTACAGCATGAGATGTGATATCTCAATGCCTCTAATACCAAACCTGAGATCCTACCTCTAACATGAAATGTGATATCCAACTCCTTCCCTTTCCAAACCTGAGAGCCTTCCTACAGCATGAGATGTGATATCCAAGTCCTTCCCATTCCAATCCTGAGACCCTTCCTATAACATGAGATGTGATATCCAACTCCTTCCCAGTCCAACCTGAGACCCTTCCTATAGCATGAGATGGGATATCCAACTCCTTCAAAATCTAATCCTGATATCCTTCCGATAGCATGAGATGTGATATACCAATGCTTCTACAAAACCTGAGACCCATACCATGGCATGAGATGTGATATCAAACTCCCGTCCTATACCATGAGACTTGATATCTCAATGCTTCTAATACCAAACCTGAGACCAGTCCAATAACATGAGATGTGATATCCAAATCCTTCCCCTTCCAAACCTTAGACCCTTCCTTTATCATGAGATGTGATATCCAACTCCTTCCCATTCCACTCCTGAGACCCTTCCTATAGCATGAGATGTGATATCTCAATGCTTCTAATACCAAACCTGAGACCCTTCCTATAACATGAGATGTGATATCCAATTCCTTCCCATTCCAATCCTGAGACCCTTCCTATAGCATGAGATGTCATATCTCAATGCTTCTAATACCAAACCTGAGACCCTTCCTATAACATGAATTGTGATATCCAAGTCCTTCCCATTCCAATCTTGAGACCTTTCCAATACCAGAGATGTGATATCTCAATGCTTATACCAAACCTGAGATCCTTCCTATGACATGAGATGTGATATCTAAATCCTTCTCATTCCAAACCTGAGACCCTTCCTACAGCATGTGATGTGATATCTCAATGCTTCTAATATCAAAACTGAGACCCGTCCTATAACATGAGATGGGATATCCAACTCCTTCCCGTTCCAAACCTGATACCCTTCCTATAGCATGAGATGTGATATCCAATTCCTTCCCATCCCAATCCTGAGACACCTCCGATAGCAGAGATGTGAAATCTCAATGCTTATACCAAACCTGAGACTCTTACTATAACATGAGATGTGATATCTAACTCCTTCCTGTTAAGACGGATTTCTGAACTCTGTCCTGGTGGCGCAGAAGTTCAGAAGGCCAACCTAATTACTTGGAACAGGGTAACCTCTGGACAAGCCAGACCAATCAAGGTAGCGATCGCGGCGGTCAAGACTAGGTCTCAAGAGGGGTGAGGGTGACTGAAAGCCCGCAATGAGCACACAAAGCAAGAGCGCTTACAAACTACTCCAAACAGGTGTTATATCAAAAATATAAACACATTTATTTTAAGGCCTTTAAAACAACGACCGTAGCGAGAAAATCACAATATCACAATATTAAACCAACACATACCATATCAACACAATATATATACAAATACCACAGTCGCTAGCGTTATAAGCACGAAATGTGTAGTCCACCTGAAAGGGAAGGAAAACAGGCAGTGCGATAACGCTTTAGACTCAGTTCTCCTTCAGAGGCACCTAACTAGATGGAAGTCCGAGCCCTGCGAAGAGTGGAGCCTTGTGCTCAAAGTACCTGCCACGCCGGTGCCAACGGGCAAAAGGAGAAGCTCTTCGGAGGAAGTCAGGCAGTTCGAGTTAGTGCACAGCAGAAGGAGAACAGGTTCCGCAACTCAAGCGCAGCCTCCACAGCGGGCAGAAGCAGAGCGTGAGTACGGCCAAAAGGGTGCTGTTTTTACACAGCAGGGAAAAGCAATGGGATACTGCAGGAGGGCGACCAGATCCTAGCTAAACTACTCACCGGTCCCCGAAGCAAGCAGACCCAGGCTTCTCCACGTTAGTTTCAGCAGCTGGCAGGTTCAGAAGAGCAGGGAACGCCTCGTAGTCGTGTAGAGCAAAAAGACGTCCCAATCGACGAAACCAGCACAGTTTGTTGCGGCAGCAGGACAACGGAGCGGCCGTGTGTATCTGAGCCAAATGTACACTCCTCCCTTCAGACTTGGGAACGCCAAGTGTACGAAGCGTGGGAGAGTGACCAGGACTTGAACTACAACACAACCTGGCGGCGGTTACAGAGCAGGACTCCCTTGTAAGCTGGTCAGTCAACTGGATGGCCCAGAGACACTTCCGAAGGCTTACTTGGCAGGAGATGATAAAGTCGCCGGGAATAGCTGTTCCTGCTATTCCAAAGGTCGAAGCACCAGTACAGGCCTTCTGGTTCGATCAAAGGAGGAAAGGGTTTCACAGGACGACAGCAGTGCAAAGGAGGATTCCTTCAGCGGGTCACCAGCGATTCCTCGGTCCAGCCTCTTGGTTGCAGGATACTTGGCTCCTGTATTCCTTCGTTCGTGAGAACTCAGGAGATCGACATGGTAGTGTTGTTTCCAGCCCCCTCTTATCCACGGTTCCCTTCGCGCCAAAACGGAGGGGAGCCAATGGGAGATCCGCTCATCAACACACATACCATTCGTGGACCAATCACGGACCACGGTGGTCCCAGGCATTCACACCACCCTAGACTCTCTGGCACCCAGGATGTGTATTGGGACCAGACATCCCAGCCCACACCCTGGAGGCACACAAACGACATGTAGAAGCCCGCGAAAGCAACCACGTTTCGCGGGAAAGTACATGGCCAAATAAGGAAGGCCCCGGGTCGCTCGACCTGGGGAAGGTGAAGGGAGCAAGACGGTCAGTGGACAGGACAAAGGAGCCTCGTGGTCTGGCCATTTTGGGAGCCAGGCCACCATTTTGGGTTCAGTGCGAAAAACGTGCTCAGAACGCCAAAAGGAGCTCAAAATAAACAAAACGATCGCTGCCACCATTCCAGTCCCTGAATGACTTGCACCAATCAAATACCATCCTAAAAGAGTATCTAGGGCCTGTAGAAGGCTAGAGACCCAAGAGAGCTGTAACTTAGCTTACAGTGCCCTCTTGTGTCATGTTGCACTAAAGCCGCAACATGATAAAAGAAACTACGGGCAACAGCGTTCCCCGGTACTGACTGTCTTAAGGGCATGTCAGTTTCCCCGTAAGAAAGGAGCGAAAGCCCAGAGGAGTGCGGCAGAAGGCTGCACTTCTCTGGCAAAGTCAAGAACAAGGTGAAAAACAACAGCAAAAAGTTTAGGGGTTGCCACATGGAAGGAAAATTCCCTACAATTATGAAATCTTTCCTAACACTCGCCCCTCCCAGACTATGGACAGGGGGAACTAATCCACCCCTGGATGAGTCTCTTGTTCAGGTCGGTAAAACATTCTGGACAACCCATCAGCATTGCTATGTTGGACACCTGGCCTATGCTCAATAGTGAAATCGAAGCCTTGTAGACTTATGGACCACCTAAGCAACTTTGGATTCTCCCCCTTCATGTTCATTAGCCACTTTAAGGGCTTATGGTCAGTTTGCACAGTGAAGTGGGTCCCATAGAGGTAGGGCCTCAGCTTCCTTAGGGCCCACACAACAGAGAAAAATTCTTTCTCTACCGTGGACCATCTGAGCTCTCTGTCCTTAAGCTGGCGACTAATAAAACTGATAGGGTGTTCCTTACCCTTCTCATCTACTTGTGATAGTACAGCTCCTATCCCAGTGTCAGAGGCGTCCGTCTGCACGATAAAAGGTCTTTGATAATCCGGGGCCCTAAGGACAGGGGCCTGGCACAAGGAGTCTTTTAAGCCATTAAAGGCCTTCTCACACTCGTCGGTCCAAGTTACCTTCTTGGGTTTCTTCGGAGTTGTGAGGGCAGTCAGAGGAGCAGCTATGGTGCCATAGTCTGCCACAAAATTGCGGTAATACCCCGTGAGTCCTAAGAAGGCTCTCACTTGGGTTTGAGTAGTGGGGGTAGGCCAGTCTTGTGCTGCTTGTACTTTACTGTGTAGAGGCTGTATCCTCCCTCCACCTACTTCATGTCCAAGGTAAACCACTGAGCCTTGTCCAATCTGGCATTTACTAGCCTTTATGGTCAAGTGGGCTTTCTGAAGAGCCTGGAGCACAATCCCGAGGTGTTTCACATGGTCTTCCCAGGTGGCACTGAAAACTGCTATATCGTCCAGATATGCAAGACAGAATTCGTCCAACCCATTCAACACATGATTCACAAGCCTCTGGAAAGTGGCAGGTGCATTCTTCAACCCGAACGGCATTGCCCAGAATTGGTAAAGGCCGTCTGGAGTAGAAAATGCTGTCTTCTCCTTGGCATGTTCTGCTAAAGCTATTTGCCAATAGCCAGCAGTGAGGTCAAACGTGCTGAGGTACTTGGAGGCACCCAAAGTATCCACCAGCTCATCTGTTCGAGGCAAGGGGTGTGCATCTGTCTTGGTGACAGCATTCAGAGCCCTGTAATCCACGCAGAACCTCAATTCAGAAGTGCCTGCCTTTGGAACCAGCACCACAGGGCTGGACCAAGGACTACTAGAGGGTTCAATCACCCCAAGGTCTAACATCTTGTTGACCTCGGTCTTAATATAAGGCCGTACTTTATCTGACATCCTGTATCCCCTACTTTTGGTAGGTACACTGTCTCCTGTGTCAATGTTATGTTTGCACCAAGGTGTCAAACCAGGCGACTGTGAGAACAGGGGGGAAAACTGCCTAAGCAAACTTTTCACCTCAGCCTGTTGATCAGAAGTCAGGTGAGGGGCCACTCGGACACCCTCAATGGAGCTATCTGAAGGACCGCTCTGGAACAGGTCGGGGAGAGGTTCAGACTCCTCTTCCTCAACATCTGAAGCCAGTAGCAGTGCTGCGATTTCGACTCTTGGGAAGAAAGCCTTCAGCCTATTCACGTGAAACACTTTTGGAGCCTGTCCAGGACTTCCAAGGTCCACTAAATAGTTCACCTCACCCAGGGGCTCCACCACTGTGTAAGGGCCTGACCATTTGTCCTGTAAAGCTCGAGGCCTTATTGGATTCATGATCAGGACTTGCTGACCAGGTGTAAAGTTGATGAGGGAAGCTTTCTGGTCGTACCAATGTTTCACCAGCGCTTGCCCTGCCTTCAATTTATCACTAGCCAAGCCCATCAGAAGTACCATCCGTTTTCTGAGCCCTAGCACATAATCAACTACGTTGGTAGTAACAGGGGGAGTGGGCATCTCCCATCCCTCTTTGACGATGGCTAAGGGTCCCCGTGCGGGATGACCGAACAGAAGTTCGAAGGGGCTGAAGCCAACACCCTCCTGTGATACCTCTCGGTAGGCAAACAGTAAGCATGGTAAAAGAAGATCCCATTTTCTTCTCTGGGGTTCCTCCAGAGCCCCAATCATGCTCTTTAACGTTCTGTTGAAACGTTCCACCAGACCATTGGTCTGGGGGTGGTATGCAGAAGAGAACTTGTAGGTGACCCCACATTCTTTCCACATAGCCTGCATATACTTCGACATAAAGTTGCTGCCACGATCTGACACTTCTTTAGGGAAGCCAACCCTAGTAAATATGCCGAGTAAAGCTTTTGCAACTGACTTGGCAGTTACAGTCTTCAATGGGATGGCCTCAGGATACCTGGTTGCATGGTCGACCAGCACCAGGATAAACCTATTGCCCGAGGATGTTTGCGGGTCAAGGGGACCAACGATGTCGATCCCTACCCTTTCAAATGGTACCCCCACAACTGGGAGCGGTACCAACGGAGCTTGGATTGTCGCGCCAACCTTACCAGACAACTGGCAGGAGGCACAACTCCTGCAGTGACTTTCTACTTGCACCCCCATCTTGGGCCAGTAGAAGTGCATGGATAACCTTTGCTTGGTCCTCTTCATACCAAGGTGACCAGCAAGGGGAACTTCATGCGCCAACTGCAGGAGGAAGGGCCTAACAGCAAGGGGAACCACCAACCTCCTATGGTCTCCTTCTGTAGACTCTGTGGGCTCACTATACAGGAGTCCTCCTTCCCAATAAATCCTATGCTTCCCAGGAGGTTCACCCTCAAGCTGGGAGCAGGCCTGTCTCCTTAGGCCTTCCAGAGATGGGCACTCACGTTGGCCTTTACTGAATTCGTCCCTATCAGGACCTCCTTCAACTAACAAGTCTTTTAGTTCAGGATGATCGTTGGGGTCGAATACTTCAGGCATCGCCACCTCCTCGTCAGGCCCGGGCGATTGACCAACTTCCTCCACCGCAGTGGTAGGCGAGCTCGGGGGAATATTCTCTTTCCCTCGTTTTGACTTGTAGACTCCTTTCGCCTTGGGTTTCCCCTTCGGCTGGGGCGGCGTATTGGACTTGGCCAATGCTGCCCGTGCTTGAGACCGTGTGTAGGGTCTTTCGGCAATGTCTCCTACGAGCCCTAAAGCTCTGAGATCATTACCCAACAAGACCTTTCCCGGGACGTTTCTCTGAATGCTCACTGGAATCCTGACTGCTGTACCATTTAAAGTAAGATTTACAGGGATCACGGGAAACATACGGAGGGGGCCGTCAGCCAACTTAGTGGGCATCAGAGTAGCTCTGGCAACTTCCTCTGAGTCTACCAAGGTAGAATCCACTACAGTGCGACTGCACCCACTATCCCTAAGAGCTGGAGTATCCACTCCATTGATCAGCACACTGTCTTTAAAGTAGTGCTTGGTATTATCCGGAATCCTAGCATAAGCCTCTGCGACTTTAGGCTCCCAGGAACCCAGGGACACTAAAACTACCTCAGCCTCTATTCCGCTGGGAAATGAGTCTGAGGAGAAGGATGCTCCTGTAATCTCTTCTTCCTCGTAGGAGGAGAAGGCCAGATTAGCGGAGTGGACCCCCAAAGGTCTAACCTTACACCGGGGATCCCCCTTCACATGGTCAGTTGCTCCACAAGAAAGACAAGCCCCAGTGGGTCTGTTTACGTAGGGAGGCTTATTGTAACCAGAGTTCTGTTTCGGAGGCTGACCTCCACTACCCTGTGAGTTCTCTTGTGTCTTACCCTTGTTTTTCTTTTTGTGGCCCTTATGGGAAGAAGATTTAGCAGATTCCCCACCCTCCATATCTTTGGACTTTTTCCCTTCCTCCTGCTTACCAGGATGAGTTTTGTCCTTATGGGACACTCTATGTGACACCCATAAGTCTGCTGCAATGGCCAGCTTCTTAGGATCTATCTCCTTCGAATCGGCCAAATGCTGCTTAAGCTCCGGGGAAGAAGAAGCAAAAATATGTTCCAGCATGACAAGATTTATCATGCCTTCGAAGGTAGAAACCTTATAACCTTCGACCCAGCCAGTTAAGTTTTTCAAAGATTCAGCGACATAAGATACCCAAGTACCACCTTCCTTTTTCTTATACTCTCGAAAACGCTTTAAATATTGGGCCGGAGTCTTCCCAAACTTTAAAATGAGAGTTTGCTTTAACATTGCGAAATCAGCCCGCTCAGCCTTCGACATTTCCATAATGGCACTACAGCCAGAATGGGGCAGTCTACTGAGCAACCACGCAATCTTATCAGCATTGTCAACTTCTTGAACCTCGCATGCATACTCAAACGCATTCAGCCAGTCCATAATGTCATTCCTTTCTTCATACACACTGAGCAGATCTTTCGGAAACCGTGGATGAGAGGAAGCCCCAGACCCATGTCTAGGACCCTTGGACCCATTTGCAACCTGAAGCTTGGCCAGTTCCAACTGGTGATCCCTGTCTTTCTGTTTTTCTGCCTGTTCGATTTTTAGTTTGGCTATGCTGAATTCAAGCTCCTGCTGCCTAAACCGCAGCTCTTGCTTCTTGAATTCAAGCATAGCCTCCCCATCAACACTGGCAGAGGAAACATTAGACATCACATCCTCCCTGTCCTCGTGGTCGCGATGGATCAGTGCAGCGGCAGAACCGTCGGTTCTACCAGTGAGAGCAGCCCCACCACCTTCTGCACTGTCCTCAGAAGTTATAGCGTCAAGCTGCGCTTCTTGCCACGCCACGATTCTCTGGATCATTTCCAATTTTGTGCCTTGAGAGGAAACACCTCTCTCCGCACACATCTTTTTCAGCGTTTCTGATTTGGAAGCATTTAAAGTTAACAAGGTATTTGTTTCCATACTGTTTGATAGGACTATGGCCTTTTTAAAGTTATACTACAACAATTCACTACGTGTACTGGTTGGAATAACCTGAAATGCCTTAGTTCGAGCGCAACACTGGATACCTTCAGTCGTATCCAACCGCTGCCACCAATTTGTTAAGACGGATTTCTGAACTCTGTCCTGGTGGCGCAGAAGTTCAGAAGGCCAACCTAATTACTTGGAACAGGGTAACCTCTGGACAAGCCAGACCAATCAAGGTAGCGATCGCGGCGGTCAAGACTAGGTCTCAAGAGGGGTGAGGGTGACTGAAAGCCCGCAATGAGCACACAAAGCAAGAGCGCTTACAAACTACTCCAAACAGGTGTTATATCAAAAATATAAACACATTTATTTTAAGGCCTTTAAAACAACGACCGTAGCGAGAAAATCACAATATCACAATATTAAACCAACACATACCATATCAACACAATGGCCCTCATTACGACCCTGGCGGAGTGGGTTTACGCCAGCGGTATTCGTGGCGGACCCGTCAGCCCTACTACGAGTTCCCGTAGCGCCATGGAGCCTTTCTCCGCCTGGTTTTTCCGGGCGGAGAAATCCATGGCGCTACGGGACCTTGTTGTTAATTACGCCACCGTACTTTACGGTGGCGTAATTAACTCCTTCCCCACTCCCATTATACCCTATGGGGCAAAAATGGGAATGGGGAAGGGTAAAATGGGTATTGGGGATTTACCGCCCCGCCAAGGTCGGAATGGGGCGGAAAATCCGCCAACCCCCATGGCGGTATCGGCAGCTTTCCGCCGTGCTCCGAGGTGCATTTAGCACCGCGATTTCCGCCAGGGTCGTAATGAGGGCCAATATATATACAAATACCACAGTCGCTAGCGTTATAAGCACGAAATGTGTAGTCCACCTGAATGGGAAGGAAAACAGGCAGTGTGATAATGCTTTAGACTCAGTTCGCCTTCAGAGGCACCTAACTAGATGGAAGTCCGAGCCCTGCGAAGAGTGGAGCCTTGTGCTCAAAGTACCTGCCACGCCGGTGCCAACGGGCAAAAGGAGAAGCTCTTCGGAGGAAGTCAGGCAGTTCGGGTTAGTGCACAGCAGAAGGAGAACAGGTTCCGCAACTCAAGCGCAGCCTCCACAGCGGGCAGAAGCAGAGCGCGAGCACGGCCAAAAGGGTGCTGTTTTTACACAGCAGGGAAAAGCAATGGGATACTGCAGGAGGGCGACCAGATCCTAGCTAAACTACTCACCGGTCCCCGAAGCAAGCAGACCCAGGCTTCTCCACGTTAGTTTCAGCAGCTGGCAGGTTCAGAAGAGCAGGGAACGCCTCGTAGTCGTGTAGAGCAAAAAGACGTCCCAATGGACGAAACCAGCACAGTTTGTTGCCGCAGCAGGACAACGGAGCGGCCGTGTGTATCTGAGCCAAATGTACACTCCTCCCTTCAGACTTGGGAACGCCAAGTGTACGAAGCGTGGGAGAGTGACCAGGACTTGAAATACAACACAACCTGGCGGCGGTTACAGAGCAGGACTCCCTTGTAAGCTGGTCAGTCAACTGGATGGCCCAGAGACACTTCCGAAGGCTTACTTGGCAGGAGATGATGAAGTCGCCGGGAATAGCTGTTCCTGCTATTCCAAAGGTCGAAGCACCAGTACAGGCCTTCTGGTTCGATCAAAGGAGGAAAGGGTTTCACAGGACGACAGCAGTGCAAAGGAGGATTCCTTCAGCGGGTCACCAGCGATTCCTCGGTCCAGCCTCTTGGTTGCAGGATACTTGGCTCCTGTATTCCTTCGTTCGTGAGAACTCAGGAGATCGACATGGTAGTGGTGTTTCCAGCCCCCTCTTATCCACGGTTCCCTTCGCGCCAAAACGGAGGGGAGCCAATGGGAGATCCGCTCATCAACACACATACCATTCGTGGACCAATCACGGACCACGGTGGTCCCAGGCATTCACACCACCCTAGACTCTCTGGCACCCAGGATGTGTATTGGGACCAGACATCCCAGCCCACACCCTGGAGGCACACAAACGACATGTAGAAGCCCGCGAAAGCAACCACGTTTCGCGGGAAAGTACATGCCCAAATAAGGAAGGCCCCGGGTCGCTCGACCTGGGGAAGGTGAAGGGAGCAAGACGGTCAGTGGACAGGACAAAGGAGCCTCGTGGTCTGGCCATTTTGGGAGCCAGGCCACCATTTTGGGTTCAGTGCGAAAAACGTGCTCAGAACGCCAAAAGGAGCTCAAAATAAACAAAACGATCGCTGCCACCATTCCAGTCCCTGAATGACTTGCACCGATCAAATACCATCCTAAAAGAGTATCTAGGGCCTGTAGAAGGCTAGAGACCCAAGAGAGCTGTAACTTAGCTTACAGTGCCCTCTTGTGTCATGTTGCACTAAAGCCGCAACATGATAAAAGAAACTACGGGCAACAGCGTTCCCCGGTACTGACTGTCTTAAGGGCATGTCAGTTTCCCCGTAAGAAAGGAGCGAAAGCCCAGAGGAGTGCGGCAGAAGGCTGCACTTCTCTGGCAAAGTCAAGAACAAGGTGAAAAACAACAGCAAAAAGTTTAGGGGTTGCCACATGGAAGGAAAATTCCCTACAATTATGAAATCTTTCCTAACACTTCCCGTTCCAAACCTGAGACCCTTCCTATAGCATGAGATGCGATATCCAACTCCTTCCCATTCCAATCCTGAGACCCTTCCCATAGCATGAGATGTGATATCTCAATGCTTCTAATACCAAACCTGTGATCCTTCCTATAACAAGAGATGTGATATCCAAATCCATCCCCTTCCAAATCTGAGACCCTCCCTTTAGCATGAGATGTGATATCTCAATGCCTCTAATACCAAACCTGAGATCCTTCCGATAGCATGAGATGTGATATCTCAATGCTTCTAATACCAAACCTGAGATCCTTCCTATAACATGAGATGTGATATCCAAATCCTTCCCCTTCCATTCCTGAGACCCTCCCTTTAGCATGAGATGTGATATCCAACTCCTTCCCATTCCAATCCTGAGACCCTTCTGATAGCATGAGATGTGATATCTCAATGCCTCTAATACCAAACCTGAGATCCTACATCTAACATGAAATGTGATATCCAACTCCTTCCCTTTCCAAACGTGAGACCCTCCCTATAGAATGAGATGTGATATCCAAGTCCTTCCCATTCCAATCCTGAGACCCTTCCTATAGCATGAGATGTGATATCTCAATGCTTCTAATACCAAACCTGAGACCCTTCCTATAACGTAAGATGGGATATCCAACTCCTTCCCATTCCAATCCTGAGACCCTTCCGATAGCAGAGATGTGATATCTCAATGCTTATACCAAACCTGAGACCCTTCCTGTGGCATGAGATGTCATATACAACTCCTTCCCATTCCAATCCTGAGACCCTTCCTATAGCATGAGATGTGATATCTCAATACTTATACCAAACCTGAGACCCTTCCTATAGCATGAGATGTGATATCCAACTCCTTCCCATTCCAATCCTGAGACCCTTCCTATAACATGAGATGTTATATCTCAATGCTTCTAATACCAAACCTGAGATCCTTCCTATGGCATGAGATGTCATATAAAACTCCTTCCCATTCCAATCCTGTGACCCTTCCCATAGCATGAGATGTGATATTGAACTCCTTCCCATTCCAATCCTGCGACCCTTCCTATAGCATGAGATTTGATATCTCAATGCTTCTAATACCAAACCTGAGATCCTTCCGATAGCATGAGATGTGATATCTGAATGCTTCTAATACCAAACCTGAGATCATTCCTATAACACGAGATGTAATATCCAAATCCTTCCCCTTCCATTCCTGAGACCCTCCCTTTAGCATGAGATGTGATATCCAACTCCTTCCCATTCCAATCCTGAGACCCTTCTGATAGCATGAGATGTGATATCTCAATGCCTCTAATACCAAACCTGAGATCCTACATCTAACATGAAATGTGATATCCAACTCCTTCCCTTTCCAAACGTGAGACCCTCCCTATAGAATGAGATGTGATATCCAAGTCCTTCCCATTCCAATCCTGAGACCCTTCCTATAGCATGAGATGTGATATCTCAATGCTTCTAATACCAAACCTGAGACCCTTCCTATAACGTAAGATGGGATATCCAACTCCTTCCCATTCCAATCCTGAGACCCTTCCGATAGCAGAGATGTGATATCTCAATGCTTATACCAAACCTGAGACCCTTCCTGTGGCATGAGATGTCATATACAACTCCTTCCCATTCCAATCCTGAGACCCTTCCTATAGCATGAGATGTGATATCTCAATACTTATACCAAACCTGAGACCCTTCCTATAGCATGAGATGTGATATCCAACTCCTTCCCATTCCAATCCTGAGACCCTTCCTATAACATGAGATGTTATATCTCAATGCTTCTAATACCAAACCTGAGATCCTTCCTATGGCATGAGATGTCATATAAAACTCCTTCCCATTCCAATCCTGAGACCCTTCCCATAGCATGAGATGTGATATTGAACTCCTTCCCATTCCAATCCTGCGACCCTTCCTATAGCATGAGATTTGATATCTCAATGCTTCTAATACCAAACCTGAGATCCTTCCGATAGCATGAGATGTGATATCTGAATGCTTCTAATACCAAACCTGAGATCATTCCTATAACACGAGATGTAATATCCAAATCCTTCCCCTTCCAAACCTGAGACCCTCCCTTTAGCATGAGATGTGATATCCAACTACTTCCCATTCCAATCCTGAGAATCTTCCTATAGCATGAGAAGTGATATCTCCATGCTTATACCAAACCTGAGACCCTTCCTATAGCATGAGATGTGATATCCAAATCCTTCCCATTCCAATCCTTAGACCCTTCCTATAGCATGAGATGTGATATCTCAATGCTTATACCAAACCTGAGAGCCTACCTATAGCATGAGATGTGATATCCAACTCCTTCCCGTTCCAAACCTGAGACCCTTTCTATAGCATATGTGATATCCAACTCCTTCCCATTCCAAACATGAGACCCTTCCTATAGCAAGAATGTAATATCCAACTCCTACCCATTCCAATCCTGAGACCATTCCTATAGCATGAGATGTGATATCTCAATGCTTTTAAAACCAAACCTGAAATACTTCCTATGACATGAGATGTGATATCCAATTCCTTCCCATTCCAAACCTGAGATCCTTCCTACAGCATGCGATGTGATATCTCAATGCTTCTAATACCAAACCTGAGACCCGTCCTATAACATGAGATGGGATATCCAACTCCTTCCCGTTCCAAACCTGATACCCTTCCTATAGCATGAGATGTGATATCCAACTCCTTCCCATTCCAATCCTGAGACCCTTCTGATAGCATGAGATGTGATATCTCAATGCTTCTAATACCAAACCTGTGATCCTTCCTATAGCATGAGATGTGATATCCAACTCCTTCCAATTCCAATCCTGAGACCCTTCCTACAGCATGAGATGTGATATCTCAATGCTTCTAATACCAAACCTGAGACCCTTCCTATAACATGAGATGGGAATATCCAACTCCTTCCCATCCCAATCCTGAGACACCTCCGATAGAAGAGATGTGATATCTCAATGCTTATACCAAACCTGAGACTCTTCCTATAACATGAGATATGATATCCAACTCCTTCCCGTTCCAAACCTGAGACCCTTCCTATAGCATGAGATGTGATATCCAACTCCTTCCCATTCCAATCCTGAGACCCTTCTGATAGCATGAGATGTGATATCTCAATGCTTCTAATACCAAACCTGTGATCCTTCCTATAGCATGAGATGTGATATCCAACTCCTTCCAATTCCAATCCTGAGACCCTTCCTACAGCATGAGATGTGATATCTTAATGCTTCTAATACCAAACCTGAGACCCTTCCTATAACATGAGATGGGAATATCCAACTCCTTCCCATTCCAATCCTGAGACCCTTCCGATAGCAGAGATGTGATATCTCAATGCTTATACCAAACCTGAGATCCTTCCTATAACATGAGATGGGAATATCCAACTCCTTCCCATTCCAATCCTGAGACCCTTCCGATAGCAGAGATGTGATATCTCAATGCTTATACCAAACCTGAGATCCTTCCTATAACATGAGATGTGATATCCAACTCCTTCCCATTCCAATCCTGAGACCCTTCCTATAGCATGAGATGTGATATCTCACTGCTTATACCAAACCTGAGACCCTTCCTATAGCATGAGATGTGATATCCAACTCCTTCCCATTCCAATCCTGAGACCCTTCCTATAGCATGAGATGTGATATCTCAATGCTTCTAATATCAAACTTGAGACCCTCCCTATAGCATGAGATGTGATATCCAAGTCCTTCCCATTCCAATCCTGAGACACTTCCTATAGCATGATATGTGATATCCAATGCTTCTAATACCAAACCTGAGACCCTTCCTATAGCATGAGATGTGATATCTCACTGCTTATACCAAACCTGAGACCCTTCCTATAGCATGAGATGTGATATCCAACTCCTTCCCATTCCAATCCTGAGACCCTTCCTATAGCATGAGATGTGATATCTCAATGCTTCTAATATCAAACTTGAGACCCTCCCTATAGCATGAGATGTGATATCCAAGTCCTTCCCATTCCAATCCTGAGACACTTCCTATAGCATGATATGTGATATCCAATGCTTCTAATACCAAACCTGAGACTCTTCCTATAACATGAGATGGGATATCCAACTCCTTCCCATTCCAATCCTGAGACCCTTCCGATAGCAGAGATGTGATATCTCAATGCTTATACGAAACCTGAGACCCTTCCTACGGCATGAGATGTCATATACAACTCCTTCCCATTCCAATCCTGAGACCCTTCCTATAGCATGAGATGTGATATCTCAATGCTTATACCAAACCTGAGACCCTTCCTATAGCATGAGATGTGATATCCAACTCCTTCCCTTTCCAATCCTGAGACCCTTCCTATAGCATGAGATGTGATGTCTCAATGCTTCTAATACCAAACCTGAGATCCTTCCTATAACATGAGATGTGATATCCAACTCCTTCCATTCCAATCCTGAGACCCTTCCTATAGCATGAGATGTTATATCTCAATACTTATACCAATCCTGAGACCCTTCCTATAGCATGAGATGTGATACCCAACTCCTTCCCATTCCAATCCTGAGACCCTTCCTATAGCATGAGATGTGATATCTCAATGCTTCTAATATCAAACTTGAGACCCTCCCTATAGCATGAGATGTGATATCCAAGTCCTTCCCATTCCGATCCTGAGACACTTCCTATAGCATGATATGTGATATCCAATGCTTCTAATACCAAACCTGAGACTCTTCCTATAACATGAGATGTGATATCCAACTCCTTCCCATTCCAAACCTGAGACCTTTCCGATAGCATGAGATGTGATATCTCAATGCTTCAAAAACCAAACATGAGAACCATCCTATAACATGAGATGTGAAATCCAAATCCTTCCCTTCCCAAACCTGAGACTCTTCCTATAGCATGAGATGTGATATCTCAATGCTTCTACCAAACCTGAAACCCTTCCTATAGCATGAGATGTGATATCCAACTCCTTCCCATTCCAATCCCGAGATACTCAGGTTTGGTATTAGAAGCATTGGATATCACATATCATGCTATAGGAAGTGTCTCAGGATCGGAATGGGAAGGACTTGGATATCACATCTCATGCTATAGGGAGGGTCTCAAGTTTGATATTAGAAGCATTGAGATATCACATCTCATGCTATAGGAAGGGTCTCAGGATTGGAATGGGAAGGAGTTGGGTATCACATCTCATGCTATAGGAAGGGTCTCAGGATTGGTATAAGTATTGAGATATAACATCTCATGCTATAGGAAGGGTCTCAGGATTGGAATGGAAGGAGTTGGATATCACATCTCATGTTATAGGAAGGATCTCAGGTTTGGTATTAGAAGCATTGAGACATCACATCTCATGCTATAGGAAGGGTCTCAGGATTGGAAAGGGAAGGAGTTGGATATCACATCTCATGCTATAGGAAGGGTCTCAGGTTTGGTATAAGCATTGAGATATCACATCTCATGCTATAGGAAGGGTCTCAGGATTGGAATGGGAAGGAGTTGTATATGACATCTCATGCCGTAGGAAGGGTCTCAGGTTTCGTATAAGCATTGAGATATCACATCTCTGCTATCGGAAGGGTCTCAGGATTGGAATGGGAAGGAGTTGGATATCCCATCTCATGTTATAGGAAGAGTCTCAGGTTTGGTATTAGAAGCATTGGATATCACATATCATGCTATAGGAAGTGTCTCAGGATTGGAATGGGAAGGACTTGGATATCACATCTCATGCTATAGGGAGGGTCTCAAGTTTGATATTAGAAGCATTGAGATATCACATCTCATGCTATAGGAAGGGTCTCAGGATTGGAATGGGAAGGAGTTGGATATCACATCTCATGCTATAGGAAGGGTCTCAGGTTTGGTATAAGCAGTGAGATATCACATCTCATGCTATAGGAAGGGTCTCAGGTTTGGTATTAGAAGCATTGGATATCACATATCATGCTATAGGAAGTGTCTCAGGATTGGAATGGGAAGGACTTGGATATCACATCTCATGCTATAGGGAGGGTCTCAAGTTTGATATTAGAAGCATTGAGATATCACATCTCATGCTATAGGAAGGGTCTCAGGATTGGAATGGGAAGGAGTTGGACATCACATCTCATGCTATAGGAAGGGTCTCAGGTTTGGTATAAGCAGTGAGATATCACATCTCATGCTATAGGAAGGGTCTCAGGATTGGAATGGGAAGGAGTTGGATATCACATCTCATGTTATAGGAAGGATCTCAGGTTTGGTATAAGCATTGAGATATCACATCTCTGCTATCGGAAGGGTCTCAGGATTGGAATGGGAAGGAGTTGGATATTCCCATCTCATGTTATAGGAAGGATCTCAGGTTTGGTATAAGCATTGAGATATCACATCTCTGCTATCGGAAGGGTCTCAGGATTGGAATGGGAAGGAGTTGGATATTCCCATCTCATGTTATAGGAAGGGTCTCAGGTTTGGTATTAGAAGCATTGAGATATCACATCTCATGCTGTAGGAAGGGTCTCAGGATTGGAATTGGAAGGAGTTGGATATCACATCTCATGCTATAGGAAGGATCACAGGTTTGGTATTAGAAGCATTGAGATATCACATCTCATGCTATCAGAAGGGTCTCAGGATTGGAATGGGAAGGAGTTGGATATCACATCTCATGCTATAGGAAGGGTCTCAGGTTTGGAACGGGAAGGAGTTGGATATCATATCTCATGTTATAGGACGGGTCTCAGGTTTGGTATTAGAAGCATTGAGATATCACATCGCATGCTGTAGGAAGGATCTCAGGTTTGGAATGGGAAGGAATTGGATATCACATCTCATGTCATAGGAAGTATTTCAGGTTTGGTTTTAAAAGCATTGAGATATCACATCTCATGCTATAGGAATGGTCTCAGGATTGGAATGGGTAGGAGTTGGATATTACATTCTTGCTATAGGAAGGGTCTCATGTTTGGAATGGGAAGGAGTTGGATATCACATATGCTATAGAAAGGGTCTCAGGTTTGGAACGGGAAGGAGTTGGATATCACATCTCATGCTATAGGTAGGCTCTCAGGTTTGGTATAAGCATTGAGATATCACATCTCATGCTATAGGAAGGGTCTGAGGATTGGAATGGGAAGGATTTGGATATCACATCTCATGCTATAGGAAGGGTCTCAGGTTTGGTATAAGCATGGAGATATCACTTCTCATGCTATAGGAAGTGTCTCAGGATTGGAATGGGAAGGAGTTGGATATCACATCTCATGTTATAGGAAGGATCTCAGGTTTGGTATTAGAAGCATTGAGACATCACATCTCATGCTATAGGAAGATTCTCAGGATTGGAATGGGAAGTAGTTGGATATCACATCTCATGCTAAAGGGAGGGTCTCAGGTTTGGAAGGGGAAGGATTTGGATATTACATCTCGTGTTATAGGAATGATCTCAGGTTTGGTATTAGAAGCATTCAGATATCACATCTCATGCTATCGGAAGGATCTCAGGTTTGGTATTAGAAGCATTGAGATATCAAATCTCATGCTATAGGAAGGGTCGCAGGATTGGAATGGGAAGGAGTTCGATATCACATCTCATGCTATGGGAAGGGTCTCAGGATTGGAATGGGAAGGAGTTTTATATGACATCTCATGCCATAGGAAGGATCTCAGGTTTGGTATTAGAAGCATTGAGATATAACATCTCATGTTATAGGAAGGGTCTCAGGATTGGAATGGGAAGGAGTTGGATATCACATCTCATGCTATAGGAAGGGTCTCAGGTTTGGTATAAGTATTGAGATATCACATCTCATGCTATAGGAAGGGTCTCAGGATTGGAATGGGAAGGAGTTGTATATGACATCTCATGCCACAGGAAGGGTCTCAGGTTTGGTATAAGCATTGAGATATCACATCTCTGCTATCGGAAGGGTCTCAGGATTGGAATGGGAAGGAGTTGGATATCCCATCTTACGTTATAGGAAGGGTCTCAGGTTTGGTATTAGAAGCATTGAGATATCACATCTCATGCTATAGGAAGGGTCTCAGGATTGGAATGGGAAGGACTTGGATATCACATCTCATTCTATAGGGAGGGTCTCACGTTTGGAAAGGGAAGGAGTTGGATATCACATTTCATGTTAGATGTAGGATCTCAGGTTTGGTATTAGAGGCATTGAGATATCACATCTCATGCTATCAGAAGGGTCTCAGGATTGGAATGGGAAGGAGTTGGATATCACATCTCATGCTAAAGGGAGGGTCTCAGGAATGGAAGGGGAAGGATTTGGATATCACATCTCATGTTATAGGAAGGATCTCAGGTTTGGTATTAGAAGCATTGAGATATCACATCTCATGCTATCGGAAGGATCGCAGGTTTGGTATTAGAGGCATTGAGATATCACATCTCATGCTAAAGGGAGGGTCTCAGATTTGGAAGGGGAAGGATTTGGATATCACATCTCTTGTTATAGGAAGGATCACAGGTTTGGTATTAGAAGCATTGAGATATCACATCTCATGCTATGGGAAGGGTCTCAGGATTGGAATGGGAAGGAGTTGGATATCGCATCTCATGCTATAGGAAGGGTCTCAGGTTTGGAACGGGAAGTGTTAGGAAAGATTTCATAATTGTAGGGAATTTTCCTTCTATGTGGCAACCCCTAAACTTTTTGCTGTTGTTTTTCACCTTGTTCTTGACTTTGCCAGAGAAGTGCAGCCTTCTGCCGCACTCCTCTGGGCTTTCGCTCCTTTCTTACGGGGAAACTGACATGCCCTTAAGACAGTCAGTACCGGGGAACGCTGTTGCCCGTAGTTTCTTTTATCATGTTGCGGCTTTAGTGCAACATGACACAAGAGGGCACTGTAAGCTAAGTTACAGCTCTCTTGGGTCTCTAGCCTTCTACAGGCCCTAGATACTCTTTTAGGATGGTATTTGATCGGTGCAAGTCATTCAGGGACTGGAATGGTGGCAGCGATCGTTTTGTTTATTTTGAGCTCCTTTTGGCGTTCTGAGCACGTTTTTCGCACTGAACCCAAAATGGTGGCCTGGCTCCCAAAATGGCCAGACCACGAGGCTCTTTTGTCCTGTCCACTGACCGTCTTGCTCCCTTCACCTTCCCCAGGTCGAGCGACCCGGGGCCTTCCTTATTTGGCCATGTACTTTCCCGCGAAACGTGGTTGCTTTCGCGGGCTTCTACATGTCGTTTGTGTGCCTCCAGGGTGTGGGCTGGGATGTCTGGTCCCAATACACATCCTGGGTGCCAGAGAGTCTAGGGTGGTGTGAATGCCTGGGACCACCGTGGTCCGTGATTGGTCCACGAATGGTATGTGTGTTGATGAGCGGATCTCCCATTGGCTCCCCTCCGTTTTGGCGCGAAGGGAACCGTGGATAAGAGGGGGCTGGAAACACCACTACCATGTCGATCTCCTGAGTTCTCACGAACGAAGGAATACAGGAGCCAAGTATCCTGCAACCAAGAGGCTGGACCGAGGAATCGCTGGTGACCCGCTGAAGGAATCCTCCTTTGCACTGCTGTCGTCCTGTGAAACCCTTTCCTCCTTTGATCGAACCAGAAGGCCTGTACTGGTGCTTCGACCTTTGGAATAGCAGGAACAGCTATTCCCGGCGACTTCATCATCTCCTGCCAAGTAAGCCTTCGGAAGTGTCTCTGGGCCATCCAGTTGACTGACCAGCTTACAAGGGAGTCCTGCTTTGTAACCGCCGCCAGGTTGTGTTGTATTTCAAGTCCTGGTCACTCTCCCACGCTTCGTACACTTGGCGTTCCCAAGTCTGAAGGGAGGAGTGTACATTTGGCTCAGATACACACGGCCGCTCCGTTGTCCTGCTGCGGCAACAAACTGTGCTGGTTTCGTCGATTGGGACGTCTTTTTGCTCTACACGACTACGAGGCGTTCCCTGCTCTTCTGAACCTGCCAGCTGCTGAAACTAACGTGGAGAAGCCTGGGTCTGCTTGCTTCGGGGACCGGTGAGTAGTTTAGCTAGGATCTGGTCGCCCTCCTGCAGTATCCCATTGCTTTTCCCTGCTGTGTAAAAACAGCACCCTTTTGGCCGTACTCGCGCTCTGCTTCTGCCCGCTGTGGAGGCTGCGCTTGAGTTGCGGAACCTGTTCTCCTTCTGCTGTGCACTAACCCGAACTGCCTGACTTCCTCCGAAGAGCTTCTCCTTTTGCCCGTTGGCACCGGCGTGGCAGGTACTTTGAGCACAAGGCTCCACTCTTCGCAGGGCTCGGACTTCCATCTAGTTAGGTGCCTCTGAAGGCGAACTGAGTCTAAAGCGTTATCACACTGCCTGTTTTCCTTCCCTTTCAGGTGGACTACACATTTCGTGCTTATAACGCTAGCGACTGTGGTATTTGTATATATATTGGCCCTCATTACGACCCTGGCAGAAATCGCGGTGCTAAATGCACCTCGGAGCACGGCGGAAAGCTGCCGATACCGCCATGGGGGTTGGCGGATTTTCCGCCCCATTCCGACCTTGGCGGGGCGGTAAATCCCCAATCCCCATTTTACCCTTCCCCATTCCCATTTTTGCCCCATAGGGTATAATGGGAGTGGGGAAGGAGTTAATTACGCCACCGTAAAGTACGGTGGCGTAATTAACAACAAGGTCCCGTAGCGCCATGGATTTCTCCGCCCGGAAAAACCAGGCGGAGAAAGGCTCCATGGCGCTACGGGAACTCGTAGTAGGGCGGACGGGTCCGCCACGAATACCGCTGGCGTAAACCCACTCCGCCAGGGTCGTAATGAGGGCCATTGTGTTGATATGGTGTGTGTTGGTTTAATATTGTGATATTGTGATTTTCTCGCTACGGTCGTTGTTTTAAAGGCCTTAAAATAAATGTGTTTATATTTTTGATATAACACCTGTTTGGAGTAGTTTGTAAGCGCTCTTGCTTTGTGTGCTCATTGCGGGCTTTCAGTCACCCTCACCCCTCTTGAGACCTAGTCTTGACCGCCGCGATCGCTACCTTGATTGGTCTGGCTTGTCCAGAGGTTACCCTGTTCCAAGTAATTAGGTTGGCCTTCTGAACTTCTGCGCCACCAGGACAGAGTTCAGAAATCCGTCTTAACAAATTGGTGGCAGCGGTTGGATACGACTGAAGGTATCCAGTGTTGCGCTCGAACTAAGGCATTTCAGGTTATTCCAACCAGTACACGTAGTGAATTGTTGTAGTATAACTTTAAAAAGGCCATAGTCCTATCAAACAGTATGGAAACAAATACCTTGTTAACTTTAAATGCTTCCAAATCAGAAACGCTGAAAAAGATGTGTGCGGAGAGAGGTGTTTCCTCTCAAGGCACAAAATTGGAAATGATCCAGAGAATCGTGGCGTGGCAAGAAGCGCAGCTTGACGCTATAACTTCTGAGGACAGTGCAGAAGGTGGTGGGGCTGCTCTCACTGGTAGAACCGACGGTTCTGCCGCTGCACTGATCCATCGCGACCACGAGGACAGGGAGGATGTGATGTCTAATGTTTCCTCTGCCAGTGTTGATGGGGAGGCTATGCTTGAATTCAAGAAGCAAGAGCTGCGGTTTAGGCAGCACGAGCTTGAATTCAGCATAGCCAAACTAAAAATCGAACAGGCAGAAAAACAGAAAGACAGGGATCACCAGTTGGAACTGGCCAAGCTTCAGGTTGCAAATGGGTCCAAGGGTCCTAGACATGGGTCTGGGGCTTCCTCTCATCCACGGTTTCCGAAAGATCTGCTCAGTGTGTATGAAGAAAGGAATGACATTATGGACTGGCTGAATGCGTTTGAGTATGCATGCGAGGTTCAAGAAGTTGACAATGCTGATAAGATTGCGTGGTTGCTCAGTAGACTGCCCCATTCTGGCTGTAGTGCCATTATGGAAATGTCGAAGGCTGAGCGGGCTGATTTCGCAATGTTAAAGCAAACTCTCATTTTAAAGTTTGGGAAGACTCCGGCCCAATATTTAAAGCGTTTTCGAGAGTATAAGAAAAAGGAAGGTGGTACTTGGGTATCTTATGTCGCTGAATCTTTGAAAAACTTAACTGGCTGGGTCGAAGGTTATAAGTTTTCTACCTTCGAAGGCATGATAAATCTTGTCATGCTGGAACATATTTTTGCTTCTTCTTCCCCGGGGCTTAAGCAGCATTTGGCCGATTCGAAGGAGATAGATCCTAAGAAGCTGGCCATTGCAGCAGACTTATGGGTGTCACATCGAGTGTCCCATAAGGACAAAACTCATCCTGGTAAGCAGGAGGAAGGGAAAAAGTCCAAAGATATGGAGGGTGGGGAATCTGCTAAATCTTCTTCCCATAAGGGCCACAAAAAGAAAAACAAGGGTAAGACACAAGAGAACTCACAGGGTAGTGGAGGTCAGCCTCCGAAACAGAACTCTGGTTACAATAAGCCTCCCTACGTAAACAGACCCACTGGGACTTGTTTTTCTTGTGGAGCAACTGACCATGTGAAGGGGGATCCCCGGTGTAAGGTTAGACCTTTGGGGGTCCACTCCGCTAATCTGGCCTTCTCCTCCTACGAGGAAGAAGAGATTACAGGAGCATCCTTCTCCTCAGACTCATTTCCCAGCGGAATAGAGGCTGAGGTAGTTTTAGTGTCCCTGGGTTCCTGGGAGCCTAAAGTCGCAGAGGCTTATGCTAGGATTCTGGATAATACCAAGCACTACTTTAAAGACAGTGTGCTGATCAATGGAGTGGATACTCCAGCTCTTAGGGATAGTGGGTGCAGTCGCACTGTAGTGGATTCTACCTTGGTAGACTCAGAGGAAGTTGCCAGAGCTACTCTGATGCCCACTAAGTTGGCTGACGGCCCCCTCCGTATGTTTCCCGTGATCCCTGTAAATCTTACTTTAAATGGTACAGCAGTCAGGATTCCAGTGAGCATTCAGAGAAACGTCCCGGGAAAGGTCTTGTTGGGTAATGATCTCAGAGCTTTAGGGCTCGTAGGAGACACTGCCGAAAGACCCTACACACGGTCTCAAGCACGGGCAGCATTGGCCAAGTCCAATACGCCGCCCCAGCCGAAGGGGAAACCCAAGGCGAAAGGAGTCTACAAGTTAAAACGAGGGAAAGAGAATATTCCCCCGAACTCGCCTACCACTGCGGTGGAGGAAGTTGGTCAATCGCCCGGGCCTGACGAGGAGGTGGCGATGCCTGAAGTATTCGACCCCAACGATCATCCTGAACTAAAAGACTTGTTAGTTGAAGGAGGTCCTGATAGGGACGAATTCAGTAAAGGCCAACGTGAGTGCCCATCTCTGGAAGGCCTAAGGAGACAGGCCTGCTCCCAGCTTGAGGGTGAACCTCCTGGGAAGCATAGGATTTATTGGGAAGGAGGACTCCTGTATAGTGAGCCCACAGAGTCTACAGAAGGAGACCATAGGAGGTTGGTGGTTCCCCTTGCTGTTAGGCCCTTCCTCCTGCAGTTGGCGCATGAAGTTCCCCTTGCTGGTCACCTTGGTATGAAGAGGACCAAGCAAAGGTTATCCATGCACTTCTACTGGCCCAAGATGGGGGTGCAAGTCGAAAGTCACTGCAGGAGTTGTGCCTCCTGCCAGTTGTCTGGTAAGGTTGGCGCGACAATCCAAGCTCCGTTGGTACCGCTCCCAGTTGTGGGGGTACCATTTGAAAGGGTAGGGATCGACATCGTTGGTCCCCTTGACCCGCAAACATCCTCGGGCAATAGGTTTATCCTGGTGCTGGTCGACCATGCAACCAGGTATCCTGAGGCCATCCCATTGAAGACTGTAACTGCCAAGTCAGTTGCAAAAGCTTTACTCGGCATATTTACTAGGGTTGGCTTCCCTAAAGAAGTGTCAGATCGTGGCAGCAACTTTATGTCGAAGTATATGCAGGCTATGTGGAAAGAATGTGGGGTCACCTACAAGTTCTCTTCTGCATACCACCCCCAGACCAATGGTCTGGTGGAACGTTTCAACAGAACGTTAAAGAGCATGATTGGGGCTCTGGAGGAACCCCAGAGAAGAAAATGGGATCTTCTTTTACCATGCTTACTGTTTGCCTACCGAGAGGTACCACAGGAGGGTGTTGGCTTCCGCCCCTTCGAACTTCTGTTCGGTCATCCCGTACGGGGACCCTTAGCCATCGTCAAAGAGGGATGGGAGATGCCCACTCCCCCTGTTACTACCAACGTAGTTGATTATGTGCTAGGGCTCAGAAAACGGATGGTACTTCTGATGGGCTTGGCTAGTGATAAATTGAAGGCAGGGCAAGCGCTGGTGAAACATTGGTACGACCAGAAAGCTTCCCTCATCAACTTTACACCTGGTCAGCAAGTCCTGATCATGAATCCAATAAGGCCTCGAGCTTTACAGGACAAATGGTCAGGCCCTTACACAGTGGTGGAGCCCCTGGGTGAGGTGAACTATTTAGTGGACCTTGGAAGGCCTGGACAGGCTCCAAAAGTGTTTCACGTGAATAGGCTGAAGGCTTTCTTCCCAAGAGTCGAAATCGCAGCACTGCTACTGGCTTCAGATGTTGAGGAAGAGGAGTCTGAACCTCTCCCCGACCTGTTCCAGAGCGGTCCTTCAGATAGCTCCATTGAGGGTGTCCGAGTGGCCCCTCACCTGACTTCTGATCAACAGGCTGAGGTGAAAAGTTTGCTTAGGCAGTTTTCCCCCCTGTTCTCACAGTCGCCTGGTTTGACACCTTGGTGCAAACATAACATTGACACAGGAGACAGTGTACCTACCAAAAGTAGGGGATACAGGATGTCAGATAAAGTACGGTCTTATATTAAGACCGAGGTCAACAAGATGTTAGACCTTGGGGTGATTGAACCCTCTAGTAGTCCTTGGTCCAGTCCTGTGGTGCTGGTTCCAAAGGCAGGCACTTCTGAATTGAGGTTCTGCGTGGATTACAGGGCTCTGAATGCTGTCACCAAGACAGATGCACACCCCTTGCCTCGAACAGATGAGCTGGTGGATACTTTGGGTGCCTCCAAGTACCTCAGCACGTTTGACCTCACTGCTGGCTATTGGCAAATAGCTTTAGCAGAACATGCCAAGGAGAAGACAGCATTTTCTACTCCAGACGGCCTTTACCAATTCCGGGCAATGCCGTTCGGGTTGAAGAATGCACCTGCCACTTTCCAGAGGCTTGTGAATCATGTGTTGAATGGGTTGGACGAATTCTGTCTTGCATATCTGGACGATATAGCAGTTTTCAGTGCCACCTGGGAAGACCATGTGAAACACCTCGGGATTGTGCTCCAGGCTCTTCAGAAAGCCCACTTGACCATAAAGGCTAGTAAATGCCAGATTGGACAAGGCTCAGTGGTTTACCTTGGACATGAAGTAGGTGGAGGGAGGATACAGCCTCTACCCAGTAAAGTACAAGCAGCACAAGACTGGCCTACCCCCACTACTCAAACCCAAGTGAGAGCCTTCTTAGGACTCACGGGGTATTACCGCAATTTTGTGGCAGACTATGGCACCATAGCTGCTCCTCTGACTGCCCTCACAACTCCGAAGAAACCCAAGAAGGTAACTTGGACCGACGAGTGTGAGAAGGCCTTCAATGGCTTAAAAGACTCCTTGTGCCAGGCCCCTGTCCTTAGGGCCCCGGATTATCAAAGACCTTTTATCGTGCAGACGGACGCCTCTGACACTGGGATAGGAGCTGTACTATCACAAGTAGATGAGAAGGGTAAGGAACACCCTATCGGTTTTATTAGTCGCCAGCTTAAGGACAGAGAGCTCAGATGGTCCACGGTAGAGAAAGAATTTTTCTCTGTTGTGTGGGCCCTAAGGAAGCTGAGGCCCTACCTCTATGGGACCCACTTCACTGTGCAAACTGACCATAAGCCCTTAAAGTGGCTAATGAAAATGAAGGGGGAGAATCCAAAGTTGCTTAGGTGGTCCATAAGTCTACAAGGCTTCGATTTCACTATTGAGCATAGGCCAGGTGTCCAACATAGCAATGCTGATGGGTTGTCCAGAATGTTTTACCGACCTGAACAAGAGACTCATCCAGGGGTGGATTAGTTCCCCCTGTCCATAGTCTGGGAGGGGCGAGTGTTAGGAAAGATTTCATAATTGTAGGGAATTTTCCTTCCATGTGGCAACCCCTAAACTTTTTGCTGTTGTTTTTCACCTTGTTCTTGACTTTGCCAGAGAAGTGCAGCCTTCTGCCGCACTCCTCTGGGCTTTCGCTCCTTTCTTACGGGGAAACTGACATGCCCTTAAGACAGTCAGTACCGGGGAACGCTGTTGCCCGTAGTTTCTTTTATCATGTTGCGGCTTTAGTGCAACATGACACAGGAGGGCACTGTAAGCTAAGTTACAGCTCTCTTGGGTCTCTAGCCTTCTACAGGCCCTAGATACTCTTTTAGGATGGTATTTGATTGGTGCAAGTCATTCAGGGACTGGAATGGTGGCAGCGATCGTTTTGTTTATTTTGAGCTCCTTTTGGCGTTCTGAGCACGTTTTTCGCACTGAACCCAAAATGGTGGCCTGGCTCCCAAAATGGCCAGACCACGAGGCTCCTTTGTCCTGTCCACTGACCGTCTTGCTCCCTTCACCTTCCCCAGGTCGAGCGACCCAGGGCCTTCCTTATTTGGCCATGTACTTTCCCGCGAAACGTGGTTGCTTTCGCGGGCTTCTACATGTCGTTTGTGTGCCTCCAGGGTGTGGGCTGGGATGTCTGGTCCCAATACACATCCTGGGTGCCAGAGAGTCTAGGGTGGTGTGAATGCCTGGGACCACCGTGGTCCGTGATTGGTCCACGAATGGTATGTGTGTTGATGAGCGGATCTCCCATTGGCTCCCCTCCGTTTTGGCGCGAAGGGAACCGTGGATAAGAGGGGGCTGGAAACACCACTACCATGTCGATCTCCTGAGTTCTCACGAACGAAGGAATACAGGAGCCAAGTATCCTGCAACCAAGAGGCTGGACCGAGGAATCGCTGGTGACCCGCTGAAGGAATCCTCCTTTGCACTGCTGTCGTCCTGTGAAACCCTTTCCTCCTTTGATCGAACCAGAAGGCCTGTACTGGTGCTTCGACCTTTGGAATAGCAGGAACAGCTATTCCCGGCGACTTCATCATCTCCTGCCAAGTAAGCCTTCGGAAGTGTCTCTGGGCCATCCAGTTGACTGACCAGCTTACAAGGGAGTCCTGCTCTGTAACCGCCGCCAGGTTGTGTTGTAGTTCAAGTCCTGGTCACTCTCCCACGCTTCGTACACTTGGCGTTCCCAAGTCTGAAGGGAGGATTGTACATTTGGCTCAGATACACACGGCCGCTCCGTTGTCCTGCTGCGGCAACAAACTGTGCTGGTTTCGTCGATTGGGACGTCTTTTTGCTCTACACGACTACGAGGCGTTCCCTGCTCTTCTGAACCTGCCAGCTGCTGAAACTAACGTGGAGAAGCCTGGGTCTGCTTGCTTCGGGGACCGGTGAGTAGTTTAGCTAGGATCTGGTCGCCCTCCTGCAGTATCCCATTGCTTTTCCCTGCTGTGTAAAAACAGCACCCTTTTGGCCGTACTCGCGCTCTGCTTCTTCCCGCTGTGGAGGCTGCGCTTGAGTTGCGGAACCTGTTCTCCTTCTGCTGTGCACTAACTCGAACTGCCTGACTTCCTCCGAAGAGCTTCTCCTTTTGCCCGTTGGCACCGGCGTGGCAGGTACTTTGAGCACAAGGCTCCACTCTTCGCAGGGCTCGGACTTCCATCTAGTTAGGTGCCTCTGAAGGCGAACTGAGTCTAAAGCGTTATCGCACTGCCTGTTTTCCTTCCCTTTCAGGTGGACTACACATTTCGTGCTTATAACGCTAGCGACTGTGGTATTTGTATATATATTGTGTTGATATGGTATGTGTTGGTTTAATATTGTGATATTGTGATTTTCTCGCTACGGTCGTTGTTTTAAAGGCCTTAAAATAAATGTGTTTATATTTTTGATATAACACCTGTTTGGAGTAGTTTGTAAGCGCTCTTGCTTTGTGTGCTCATTGCGGGCTTTCAGTCACCCTCACCCCTCTTGAGACCTAGTCTTGACCGCCGCGATCGCTACCTTGATTGGTCTGGCTTGTCCAGAGGTTACCCTGTTCCAAGTAATTAGGTTGGCCTTCTGAACTTCTGCGCCACCAGGACAGAGTTCAGAAATCCGTCTTAACAGGAAGGAGTTAGATATCACATCTCATGTTATAGTAAGAGTCTCAGGTTTGGTATAAGCATTGAGATTTCACATCTCTGCTATCGGAGGTGTCTCAGGATTGGGATGGGAAGGAATTGGATATCACATCTCATGCTATAGGAAGGGTATCAGGTTTGGAACGGGAAGGAGTTGGATATCCCATCTCATGTTATAGGACGGGTCTCAGTTTTGATATTAGAAGCATTGAGATATCACATCACATGCTGTAGGAAGGGTCTCAGGTTTGGAATGAGAAGGATTTAGATATCACATCTCATGTCATAGGAAGGATCTCAGGTTTGGTATAAGCATTGAGATATCACATCTCTGGTATTGGAAAGGTCTCAAGATTGGAATGGGAAGGACTTGGATATCACAATTCATGTTATAGGAAGGGTCTCAGGTTTGGTATTAGAAGCATTGAGATATGACATCTCATGCTATAGGAAGGTTCTCAGGATTGGAATGGGAAGGACTTGGATATCACATCTCATGTTATAGGAAGGGTCTCAGGTTTGGTATTAGAAGCATTGAGATATCACATCTCATGCTATAGGAAGGGTCTCGGGAGTGGAATGGGAAGGAGTTGGATATCACATCTCATGATAAAGGAAGGGTCTAAGGTTTGGAAGGGGAAGGATTTGGATATCACATCTCATGTTATTGGACTGGTCTCAGGTTTGGTATTAGAAGCATTGAGATATCAAGTCTCATGGTATAGGACGGGAGTTTGATATCACATCTCATGCCATGGTATGGGTCTCAGGTTTTGTAGAAGCATTGGGATATCACATCTCATGCTATCGGAAGGATATCAGGATTAGATTTTGAAGGAGTTGGATATCCCATCTCATGCTATAGGAAGGGTCTCAGGTTGGACTGGGAAGGAGTTGGATATCACATCTCATGTTATAGGAAAGGGTCTCAGGATTGGAATGGGAAGGACTTGGATATCACATCTCATGCTGTAGGAAGGCTCTCAGGTTTGGAAAGGGAAGGAGTTGGATATCACATTTCATGTTAGAGGTAGGATCTCAGGTTTGGTATTAGAGGCATTGAGATATCACATCTCATGCTGTAGGAAGGGTCTCAGGTTTGGAATGAGAAGGATTTAGATATCACATCTCATGTCATAGGAAGGATCTCAGGTTTGGTATAAGCATTGAGATATCACATCTCTGCTATTGGAAAGGTCTCAAGATTGGAATGGGAAGGACTTGGATATCACAATTCATGTTATAGGAAGGGTCTCAGGTTTGGTATTAGAAGCATTGAGATATGACATCTCATGCTATAGGAAGGGTCTCAGGATTGGAATGGGAAGGACTTGGATATCACATCTCATGTTATAGGAAGGGTCTCAGGTTTGGTATTAGAAGCATTGAGATATCACATCTCATGCTATAGGAAGGGTCTCAGGAGTGGAATGGGAAGGAGTTGGATATCACATCTCATGATAAAGGAAGGGTCTAAGGTTTGGAAGGGGAAGGATTTGGATATCACATCTCATGTTATTGGACTGGTCTCAGGTTTGGTATTAGAAGCATTGAGATATCAAGTCTCATGGTATAGGACGGGAGTTTGATATCACATCTCATGCCATGGTATGGGTCTCAGGTTTTGTAGAAGCATTGGGATACCACATCTCATGCTATCGGAAGGATATCAGGATTAGATTTTGAAGGAGTTGGATATCCCATCTCATGCTATAGGAAGGGTCTCAGGTTGGACTGGGAAGGAGTTGGATATCACATCTCATGTTATAGGAAGGGTCTCAGGATTGGAATGGGAAGGACTTGGATTTCACATCTCATGCTGTAGGAAGGCTCTCAGGTTTGGAAAGGGAAGGAGTTGGATATCACATTTCATGTTAGAGGTAGGATCTCAGGTTTGGTATTAGAGGCATTGAGATATCACATCTCATGCTATCAGAAGGGTATCAGGATTGGAATGGGAAGGAATTGGATATCACATCACATGCTAAAGGGAGGGTCTCAGGTTTGGTATTAGAAGCATTGAGATATCACATCTCATGCTATCGGAAGGATCTCAGGTTTGGTATTAGAAGCATTGAGATATCACATCTCATGCTGTAGGAAGGCTCTCAGGATTGGAATGGGAAGGAGTTGGATATCACATCTCATGTTATAGGAAGGATCTCAGGTTTGGTATTAGAAGCATTGAGATATCTCATCTCATGCTATAGGAAGGGTCTCAGGATTGGAATGGGAAGGAGTTGGATATCACATCTCATGCTAAAGGAAGGGTCTCAGTTTTGGTAGAAGCATTGAGATATCACATCTCATGCTATAGGAAGGGTCTCAGGATTGGAATCCTGCATTGTTCAGTCGAATCCTGGTCTTTTGAACCACTCTTCTCCCATACAAGGGAGGGTCAAAATGTGTTGTTCACAGGCTGAATTTATACTGCTGAAATGCTCGCTTCCCTGCTCTCTGGTTTAGACGCGTGTACCCTGCATTTACCAAAACGCGAGGGAAGTACATTTTCTAGCTGTTTTTGCTAGTTTTTAGCACGTTTCAATACGTCTAGCGGGTTACAGCTATATGTTGAATAATGGGTGTTATAAAGCATTCTGAACACTGTATCTTGTGGAGCAAATTGGAAGGCTGTAGCAAGAGGAGAGAAGGCAGGGAACACGCATCTCAATCAGAGAGCTGGGAAGCGAGTACATGCAACGCGAAACGGTGCAGGGAGCAGGGATAGAAAGGATGAACACCTATGAGGAGGAGCAGCTGGTAGTTAGCCAGCATAGGAGAGAAGAATGTGATCACTAGGGGAGTGCAGCCTGTAAACTAGAAGGAACGATGAACAAAGGGCGACTGCATTAACAGATGGCAAATACACGTTCCAAAACAGTCAGGAAAGCTGATAATGCCTTGAAGATTTCAGCCGTATACATTCAGCCTGTGAACAGCAGTAGATGTTGACCCCCCCCTCCCTAGTATGGGAGAACAGTGGTTAAAAACTTCAGGATTCGACACAAACGCACGGACACAGTACATACAACATGGGAACCCACCAGAATTCGCATTTACAAAAACGCGAGGGAAGTAAATTTTCTAGCTATTTTTGCTAGTTTTTAGCACGTTTCAATACGTCTAGCGGGTTACAGCTATATGTTGAATAATGGGGTTATCAAGCATTCTGAACACTATCTTGTGGAGCTCATTGGAAGGCTGTAGGAAGAGGAGAGAAGGCAGGCAACACGCATCTAAACCAGAGAGCTGGGAAGCGAGTACATGCAACGCGAAACGGTGCAGGGAGCAGGGACAGAAAGGTGGAACGCCTCTGAGGAGGAGCAGCTGGTAGTTAGCCTGCTCTGGAGAGGAGAATGTGATCACCACGGGAGTGCAGCCTTGAAACAAGAAGGGACGATGAACACAGGGCGACTGGAATAACAGATGGCAAATACACTTTCCAGAACAGTCGGTTTACCCGATAATGCATTGACGATTTCAGCAGTATACATTCAGCCTGTGAACAGTAGATTTTGATCCCCCCCTTGTATGGGTGACGAGTGGTTAAAAACATCAGGATTCGACTGAACAAATGCACGAACAGAGTACAAAATGGGAATCCACCAGAATTCGTATTTACCAAAACGCGAGGAAAGAACATTTTCTAGCTATTTTTGCTAGTTTTTAGCACTTTTCAATACGTCTAGCGGGTTACAGCTATATCTTGAATAATGGGTGTTATAAAGCATTCTGAGCACCGTGTATCTTTTGAAGCTCATTTGTTGATTTGAAGGCAGCGGGAAGAGGAGAGAAGGCAGGGAACACACGTCTAAACCAGAGAGCTGGGAAGCGAGTTGTTCTCTGCAACGCGAAACGATGCAGAGAACAAGCACAGAAAGGAAGAAGGAAAAGCGTCTAAACCAGAGAGCAGGGAAGCGAGTGTTTGCAACGCGAAACGGTGCAGAGAGCAGGGACAGAAAGGGAGAACTCCACTGAGGAGGAACAGCTGGTAGTTAGCCTTCTTTGGAGATGAGAACTTGATCACCACGGGAGAGGATTGTTGAGAGGGTTACATAGCGGGATGTCTGAGATCAGAAAATCCTGAGTATTCCCTGCAGTGTGTAGGGCCAGAGACATGAAGAGTTGCAGATCTCGTAAAAGTCCAGGTCAGGAAGCATACAGGTTCATTTTGAATTCTCCAAGTAGGCGGAGTTGAGTGGTAGGAGGCTAGGATGGAGAAGTCCATCCACTGACAGAGGAAGGGGGTAGGCAAATAACCACGGTGAGAGAATGGCCAGGAAAGAGAGAATGCATGCAGACAAGGCATTCGTGAGAGGAGTCGGCCTGCAAAGGAAAGCAATTTACTACAGGAATCAAGGATACTCCCCCTCAAGAACGGTTGGATCTGGGCATGGAGAGGAACTTGTCATCAGGGAGGAAAGTGTCAGAGCTCGAGACAGCGCTGGCCGTCATCCATGTCTCCGTTAGACCAAGGACATCAAGGTCGGGTTCTTCCAGGAAATGGCAGATGTCAGATGAGTGTTAACTGAGTGAGAGTTGAGAGTGGGGAGGGGTACAAATCAGTAATCCTTGCGGAGGTGTAGAAGGAGCCTGACATAGGGCACATGAGGAAGGAGAGAGGAAAGGAAGCAGAAGAAGGGAGAGAAGACACAGCAGGAGTGCATTATCAATCCGGCAGCTAGGAGTGGTGAGGTTAGACGGGGAGGTCTGAGTCTCAGGATTTGAATGGGAAGTTCGATATCACATGTCATGCATGTCTCAGGATTGGAATGGGAAGGAGTTGGATATGATATCTCTTGTTATAGGGAGGGTCTCAGGTTTGGTATTAGAAGCACTGAGATATCAAATCACATTCTATCGGAAGGGTCTCGGGTTTGGTATTGGAAGAAATGAGATTTCAAATCTCAGGCTGTGGGAATGGTCTCGGGTATGGTATTGGAAGGGGTGAAAAATCACATTTCATGCTACAGGAAGGGTCAAAAGTTTGGAATGGGAAGGAGTTGGATTTCACATATACTACTGGAAGGGCCTCAGGTTTGGTATTAGAAGCATAGAGATATCACATCTCATGTTATAGGAAGGGTCTCGATTGGAATGGGAAGCAGTTGGATATCACATCTCATGTTATAGGGAGGGTCTCAGTTTTGATATTAGAAGCATTGAGATATCACATATGCTATTGGAAGGGTCTCAGTATTGGAATTGGAAGGAGTTGGATATCACATCTCATGCTATCGGAAGGGTCTCAGGATTGGAATGGGAAGTAGTTGGATATCACATATGCTAAAGGAAAGGTCTCAGGTTTGGAATGGGAAGGAGTTGGATATCACGTCTCATGTTATAGGAAGGGTCTCAGGATTGGAATGGGAAGGAGTTGAATATCACATCTCATGCTAAAGGAAGGGTCATCAGGTTCGGTATAAGCATTGAGATATCACATCTCTGCTATCGGAAGGGTCTCAGGATAGGAATGGGAAGGACTTAGATTTCACATCTCATACTATAGGGAGGGTCTCAGTTTTGATATTAGAAGCATTGAGCTATCACATCTCATGCTATCGGAAGGGTCTCAGGATTGGAATGGGATGGAGTTGGATATCACATCTCTAGCTATCTCAGGATTGTAATGGGAAGGAGTTTGATATCACATATCAAGCTATAGGAAGGGTCGCAGGTTTGGAAGGGGAAGGATTTGGATCTCACATCTCAAGCTATCTCAGGATTGGAATGGGAAGGAGTTTGATATTTCATCTCAAGCTATAGAAAGGGTCTCAGGTTTGGAAAGGGAAGGATTTGGATTTCACATCTCATGTTATAGGATGGTTCTCATGTTTGGTTTTAGAAGCATTGAGATATCACATCTCATGCTATGGGAAGGGTCTCAGGTTTGGAATGGGAAGGAGTTGGATATCACATCTCATGCTAAAGGAAAGGTCTCAGGTCTGGAAGGGGAAGGATTTGGATCTCACATCTCATGTTTTAGGACGGGTCTCAGGTTTGGTATTAGAAGCATTGAAATATCACACCTCATGGTATAGGAAGGGTCCCAGGATTGGAATGGGAAGGAGTTGGATATCACATTGAATGGGAAGGAGTTTGATATCACATCTCAAGCTATAGGAAGGGCCTCAGGTTTGGAAAGGGAATGATTTGGATTTTACATTTCATGTTGTAGGATGGTTCTCATGTTTGGTTTTAGAAGCATTGAAATATCACATCTCATGCTATCGGAAGGGTCTCAGGTTTGGAATGGGAAGGAGTTTGATATCACATCTCATGTTAGAGGTAGGATCCCAGGTTTGGTATTAGAGGCATTGAGATATGACATCTCATGCCATCAGAAGGGTCTCAGGATTGGAATGGGAAGGAGTTGGATATCACATCTCATGCTAAAGGAAGGGTCTAAGGTTTGGAAGGGGAAGGATTTGGACATCACATCTCATGTTATTGGAAGGATCTGAGGTTTGGTATTAGAAGCATTGGGATATCACATCTCATGCTATCGGAAGGGTATCAGGATTGGATTTGGAAGGAGTTGGATATCCCATCTCATGCTATAGGAAGGGTCTCAGGTTGGAATAGAAGGAGTTGTATATCACATCTCATGTTATAGGAAGGGTCTCAGGATTGGAATGGGAAGGACTTGGATATCACATCCCATGTTATAGGAAGGAATTCAGGTTTTGTATTAGAAGCATTGAGATATCACATCTCATGCTATAGGAAGGGTCTCAGGATTGGAATGTGAAGGATTTGGATATCACATCTCATGCTAAAGGAAGGGTCTCAGGTTTGGTATAAGCATTGAGATATCACATCTCTGCTATCTGAAGAGTCTAAGGATTGGATTGGGAAGGAATTGGATATCCATTCTCTTGCTATAGGAAGGGTCTCAGGTTGGAATGGGTAGGAGTTGGATATCACATCTCATGTTATAGGAAGGGTCTCAAGATTGAAATGGGAAGGATTTGGATATCACATCTCTTGCTATAGGAAGGGTCTCAGGTTTTCTATTAGAAACATTGAGATATCACATCTCATGGTATAGGAAGGGTCTCAGGATTGGAATGGGCAGGAGTTGGATCTCCCTTCTCATGCTACAGGAAGGGTCTCAGGTTGGAATGGGAAGGAGTTGGATATCACATCTCGTTATAGGAAGGGTCTCAGGATTGGAATGGGAAGGAATTGGATATCACATCTCTTGCTATAGGAAGGGTCTCAGGTTTGGAAGGGGAAGGATTTGGATATCATATCTCATGTTATAGGACCGGTCCCAGGTCTGGTATTAGAAGCATTGAGATATCACATCTCATGCTATAGGAGGAGTCTCAGGATTGGAATGGGAAGGAGTTGGATATCACGTCTCATGTTATAGGAAGGTTCTCAGGATTGGAATGGGAAGGAGTTGAATATCACATCTCATGCTAAAGGAAGGGTATCAGGTTTGATAGAAGCATTGAGATATCACATCTCTGCTATCGGAAGGGTCTCAGGATAGGAATGGGAAGGACTTAGAATTCACATCTAAGGGTATCAGGATTGGAATGGGAAGGAGTTGGATATCACATCTCATGCTAAAGGGAGGGTCTCAGGTTTGGAATGGGAAGGATTTGGATATCACATCTCATGTTATAGGAAGGACCTTAGGTTTGGTATTAGAAGCATTGAGATATCACATCTCATGCTATAGGAAGGGTCTCGGGATTGGAATGGGAAGGAGTTGGATATCACATCTCATGTTATAGGAAGGATCTCAGGTTTGGTATTAGAAGCATTGAGATATCACATCTCATGCTATAGGAAGGGTCTCAGGATTGGAATGGGAAGGAGTTGGATATCACATCTCATGCTATGGGAAGGGTCTCAGGTTTGGTATAAGCATTGCAATATCACATCTCTGCTATCGGAAGGGTCTCAGGATTGGAATGGGAGGAGCTGGATATCACATCTCTTGCTAAAGGAAGGGTCTCAGGTTTGGAAGGGGAAGGATTTGGATATCACATCTCAAGTTATAGGACGGGTCTCAGGATTGGAATGGGAAGGAGTTGGATATCGCATCTCATGCTATAGGAAGGGTTTCAGGTTTGGTAGAAGCATTGAGATATCACATCTCATGCTATGGGAAGAGTCTCAGGTTTGGGAAGGGAAGGATTTGGATTTCACATCTCATGTTATAGGATGGTTCTCATGTTTGGTTTTTGAAGCATTGAGATATCACATCTCATGCTATCGGAAGGGTCTCAGGTTTGGAATGGGAAGGAGTTGGATATCACATCTCATGTTATAGGAAGAGTCTCAGGTTTGGTATTAGAAGCATTGGATATCACATATCATGCTATAGGAAGTGTCTCAGGATTGGAATGGGAAGGACTTGGATATCACATCTCATGCTATAGGGAGGGTCTCAAGTTTGATATTAGAAGCATTGAGATATCACATCTCATGCTATAGGAAGGGTCTCAGGATTGGAATGGGAAGGAGTTGGGTATCACATCTCATGCTATAGGAAGGGTCTCAGGATTGGTATAAGTATTGAGATATAACATCTCATGCTATAGGAAGGGTCTCAGGATTGGAATGGAAGGAGTTGGATATCACATCTCATGTTATAGGAAGGACCTTAGGTTTGGTATTAGAAGCATTGAGATATCACATCTCATGCTATAGGAAGGGTCTCGGGATTGGAATGGGAAGGAGTTGGATATCACATCTCATGTTATAGGAAGAGTCTCAGGTTTGGTATTAGAAGCATTGGATATCACATATCATGCTATAGGAAGTGTCTCAGGATTGGAATGGGAAGGACTTGGATATCACATCTCATGCTATAGGAAGGGTCTCAGGATTGGAATGGGAAGGAGTTGGATATCACATCTCATGCTATAGGAAGGGTCTCAGGTTTGGTATAAGCATTGAGATATCACATCTCATGCTATAGGAAGGGTCTCAGGATTGGAATGGGAAGGAGTTGTATATGACATCTTATGCCGTAGGAAGGGTCTCAGGTTTCGTATAAGCATTGAGATATCACATCTCTGCTATCGGAAGGGTCTCAGGATTGGAATGGGAAGGAGTTGGATATCCCATCTCATGTTATAGGAAGAGTCTCAGGTTTGGTATTAGAAGCATTGGATATCACATATCATGCTATAGGAAGTGTCTCAGGATTGGAATGGGAAGGACTTGGATATCACATCTCATGCTATAGGGAGGGTCTCGAGTTTGATATTAAAAGCATTGAGATATCACATCTAATGCTATAGGAAGGGTCTCAGGATTGGAATGGGAAGGAGTTGGATATCATCTCATGCTATAGGAAGGGTCTCAGGTTTGGTATAAGCAGTGAGATATCACATCTCATGCTATAGGAAGGGTCTCAGGTTTGGTATTAGAAGCATTGGATATCACATATCATGCTATAGGAAGTGTCTCAGGATTGGAATGGGAAGGACTTGGATATCACATCTCATGCTATAGGGAGGGTCTCAAGTTTGATATTAGAAGCATTGAGATATCACATCTCATGCTATAGGAAGGGTCTCAGGATTGGAATGGGAAGGAGTTGGATATCACATCTCATGCTATAGGAAGGGTCTCAGGTTTGGTATAAGCAGTGAGATATCACATCTCATGCTATAGGAAGGGTCTCAGGATTGGAATGGGAAGGAGTTGGATATCACATCTCATGTTATGGGAAGGATCTCAGGTTTGGTATAAGCATTGAGATATCACATCTCTGCTATCGGAAGGGTCTCAGGATTGGAATGGGAAGGAGTTGGATATTCCCATCTCATGTTATAGGAAGGATCTCAGGTTTGGTATAAGCATTGAGATATCACATCTCTGCTATCGGAAGGGTCTCAGGATTGGAATGGGAAGGAGTTGGATATTCCCATCTCATGTTATAGGAAGGGTCTCAGGTTTGGTATTAGAAGCATTGAGATATCACATCTCATGCTGTAGGAAGGGTCTCAGGATTGGAATTGGAAGGAGTTGGATATCACATCTCATGCTATAGGAAGGATCACAGGTTTGGTATTAGAAGCATTGAGATATCACATCTCATGCTATCAGAAGGGTCTCAGGATTGGAATGGGAAGGAGTTGGATATCACATCTCATGCTATAGGAAGGGTCTCAGGTTTGGAACGGGAAGGAGTTAGATATCATATCTCATGTTATAGGAAGAGTCTCAGGTTTGGTATAAGCATTGAGATATCACATCTCTGCTATCGGAGGTGTCTCAGGATTGGGATGGGAAGGAGTTGGATATCACATCTCATGCTAAAGGGAGGGTCTAAGGTTTGGAAGGGGAAGGATTTGGACATCCCATCTCATGTTATTGGAAGGATCTGAGGTTTGGTATTAGAAGCATTGGGATATCACATCTCATGCTATCGGAAGGGTATCAGGATTGGATTTGGAAGGAGTTGGATATCCCATCTCATGCTATAGGAAGGGTCTCAGGTTGGAATAGAAGGAGTTGGATATCACATCTCATGTTATAGGAAGGGTCTCAGGATTGGAATGGGAAGGACTTGGATATCACATCTCATGTTATAGGAAGGATCTCAGGTTTTGTATTAGAAGCATTGAGATATCACATCTCATGCTATAGGAAGGGTCTCAGGATTGGAATGTGAAGGATTTGGATATCACATCTCATGCTAAAGGAAGGGTCTCAGGTTTGGTATAAGCATTGAGATATCACATCTCTGCTATCTGAAGAGTCTAAGGATTGGATTGGGAAGGAATTGGATATCCATTCTCATGCTATAGGAAGGGTCTCAGGTTGGAATGGGTAGGAGTTGGATATCACATCTCATGTTATAGGAAGGGTCTCAAGATTGAAATGGGAAGGATTTGGATATCACATCTCTTGCTATAGGAAGGGTCTCAGGTTTTCTATTAGAAACATTGAGATATGACATCTCATGCTATAGGAAGGGTTTCAGTATTGGAATGGGAAGGATTTGGATATCACATCTCATGCTAAAGGAAGGGTCTCAGGTTTGGAAGGGGAAGGATTTGGATATCATATCTCATGTTATAGGACGTATCTCATGTTATAGGACGGGTCCCAGGTTTGGTATTAGAAGCATTGAGATATCACATCTCATGGTATAGGAAGGGTCTCAGGATTGGAATGGGCAGGAGTTGGATCTCCCTTCTCATGCTACAGGAAGGGTCTCAGGTTGGAATGGGAAGGAGTTGGATATCACATCTCGTTATAGGAAGGGTCTCAGGATTGGAATGGGAAGGAATTGGATATCATATCTCTTGCTATAGGAAGGGTCTCAGGTTTGGAAGGGGAAGGATTTGGATATCATATCTCATGTTATAGGACCGGTCCCAGGTCTGGTATTAGAAGCATTGAGATATCACATCTCATGCTATAGGAGGAGTCTCAGGATTGGAATGGGAAGGAGTTGGATATCACGTCTCATGTTATAGGAAGGGTCTCAGGATTGGAATGGGAAGGAGTTGAATATCACATCTCATGCTAAAGGAAGGGTATCAGGTTTGATAGAAGCATTGAGATATCACATCTCTGCTATCGGAAGGGTCTCAGGATAGTAATGGGAAGGACTTAGAATTCACATCTAAGGGTATCAGGATTGGAATGGGAAGGAGTTGGATATCACATCTCATGCTAAAGGGAGGGTCTCAGGTTTGGAATGGGAAGGATTTGGATATCACATCTCATGTTATAGGAAGGACCTTAGGTTTGGTATTAGAAGCATTGAGATATCACATCTCATGCTATAGGAAGGGTCTCGGGATTGGAATGGGAAGGAGTTGGATATCACATCTCATGTTATAGGAAGGATCTCAGGTTTGGTATTAGAAGCATTGAGATATCACATCTCATGCTATAGGAAGGGTCTCAGGATTGGAATGGGAAGGAGTTGGATATCACATCTCATGCTATGGGAAGGGTCTCAGGTTTGGTATAAGCATTGAAATATCACATCTCTGCTATCGGAAGGGTCTCAGGATTGGAATGGGAGGAGCTGGATATCACATCTCTTGCTAAAGGAAGGGTCTCAGGTTTGGAAGGGGAAGGATTTGGATATCACATCTCATGTTATAGGACGGGTCTCAGGATTGGAATGGGAAGGAGTTGGATATCACATCTCATGCTATAGGAAGGGTTTCAGGTTTGGTAGAAGCATTGAGATATCACATCTCATGCTATAGGAAGGGTCTCAGGATTGGAATGGGAAGGAGTTGGGTATCACATCTCATGCTATAGGAAGGGTCTCAGGATTGGTATAAGTATTGAGATATAACATCTCATGCTATAGGAAGGGTCTCAGGATTGGAATGGAAGGAGTTGGATATCACATCTCATGTTATAGGAAGGACCTTAGGTTTGGTATTAGAAGCATTGAGATATCACATCTCATGCTATAGGAAGGGTCTCGGGATTGGAATGGGAAGGAGTTGGATATCACATCTCATGTTATAGGAAGAGTCTCAGGTTTGGTATTAGAAGCATTGGATATCACATATCATGCTATAGGAAGTGTCTCAGGATTGGAATGGGAAGGACTTGGATATCACATCTCATGCTATAGGAAGGGTCTCAGGATTGGAATGGGAAGGAGTTGGATATCACATCTCATGCTATAGGAAGGGTCTCAGGTTTGGTATAAGCTTCGAGATATCACATCTCATGCTATAGGAAGGGTCTCAGGATTGAAATGGGAAGGAGTTGTATATGTCATCTTATGCCGTAGGAAGGGTCTCAGGTTTCGTATAAGCATTGAGATATCACATCTCTGCTATCGGAAGGGTCTCAGGATTGGAATGGGAAGGAGTTGGATATCCCATCTCATGTTATAGGAAGAGTCTCAGGTTTGGTATTAGAAGCATTGGATATCACATATCATGCTATAGGAAGTGTCTCAGGATTGGAATGGGAAGGACTTGGATATCACATCTCATGCTATAGGGAGGGTCTCGAGTTTGATATTAAAAGCATTGAGATATCACATCTAATGCTATAGGAAGGGTCTCAGGATTGGAATGGGAAGGAGTTGGATATCATCTCATGCTATAGGAAGGGTCTCAGGTTTGGTATAAGCAGTGAGATATCACATCTCATGCTATAGGAAGGGTCTCAGGTTTGGTATTAGAAGCATTGGATATCACATATCATGCTATAGGAAGTGTCTCAGGATTGGAATGGGAAGGACTTGGATATCACATCTCATGCTATAGGGAGGGTCTCAAGTTTGATATTAGAAGCATTGAGATATCACATCTCATGCTATAGGAAGGGTCTCAGGATTGGAATGGGAAGGAGTTGGATATCACATCTCATGCTATAGGAAGGGTCTCAGGTTTGGTATAAGCAGTGAGATATCACATCTCATGCTATAGGAAGGGTCTCAGGATTGGAATGGGAAGGAGTTGGATATCACATCTCATGTTATAGGAAGGATCTCAGGTTTGGTATAAGCATTGAGATATCACATCTCTGCTATCGGAAGGGTCTCAGGATTGGAATGGGAAGGAGTTGGATATTCCCATCTCATGTTATAGGAAGGATCTCAGGTTTGGTATAAGCATTGAGATATCACATCTCTGCTATCGGAAGGGTCTCAGGATTGGAATGGGAAGGAGTTGGATATTCCCATCTCATGTTATAGGAAGGGTCTCAGGTTTGGTATTAGAAGCATTGAGATATCACATCTCATGCTATAGGAAGGGTCTCAGGAGTGGAATGGGAAGGAGTTGGATATCACATCTCATGATAAAGGAAGGGTCTAAGGTTTGGAAGGGGAAGGATTTGGATATCACATCTCATGTTATTGGACTGGTCTCAGGTTTGGTATTAGAAGCATTGAGATATCAAGTCTCATGGTATAGGACGGGAGTTTGATATCACATCTCATGCCATGGTATGGGTCTCAGGTTTTGTAGAAGCATTGGGATATCACATCTCATGCTATCGGAAGGATATCAGGATTAGATTTTGAAGGAGTTGGATATCCCATCTCATGCTATAGGAAGGGTCTCAGGTTGGACTGGGAAGGAGTTGGATATCACATCTCATGTTATAGGAAGGGTCTCAGGATTGGAATGGGAAGGACTAGGATTTCACATCTCATGCTGTAGGAAGGCTCTCAGGTTTGGAAAGAGAAGGAGTTGGATATCACATTTCATGTTAGAGGTAGGATCTCAGGTTTGGTATTAGAGGCATTGAGATATCACATCTCATGCTATCAGAAGGGTATCAGGATTGGAATGGGAAGGAATTGGATATCACATCACATGCTAAAGGGAGGGTCTCAGGTTTGGTATTAGAAGCATTGAGATATCACATCTCATGCTATCGGAAGGATCTCAGGTTTGGTATTAGAAGCATTGAGATATCACATCTCATGCTGTAGGAAGGCTCTCAGGATTGGAATGGGAAGGAGTTGGATATCACATCTCATGTTATAGGAAGGATCTCAGGTTTGGTATTAGAAGCATTGAGATATCTCATCTCATGCTATAGGAAGGGTCTCAGGATTGGAATGGGAAGGAGTTGGATATCACATCTCATGCTAAAGGAAGGGTCTCAGTTTTGGTAGAAGCATTGAGATATCACATCTCATGCTATAGGAAGGGTCTCAGGATTGGAATCCTGCATTGTTCAGTCGAATCCTGGTCTTTTGAACCACTCTTCTCCCATACAAGGGAGGGTCAAAATGTGTTGTTCACAGGCTGAATTTATACTGCTGAAATGCTCGCTTCCCTGCTCTCTGGTTTAGACGCGTGTACCCTGCATTTACCAAAACGCGAGGGAAGTACATTTTCTAGCTGTTTTTGCTAGTTTTTAGCACGTTTCAATACGTCTAGCGGGTTACAGCTATATGTTGAATAATGGGTGTTATAAAGCATTCTGAACACTGTATCTTGTGGAGCAAATTGGAAGGCTGTAGCAAGAGGAGAGAAGGCAGGGAACACGCATCTCAACCAGAGAGCTGGGAAGCGAGTACATGCAACGCGAAACGGTGCAGGGAGCAGGGATAGAAAGGATGAACACCTATGAGGAGGAGCAGCTGGTAGTTAGCCAGCATAGGAGAGAAGAATGTGATCACTAGGGGAGTGCAGCCTGTAAACTAGAAGGAACGATGAACAAAGGGCGACTGCATTAACAGATGGCAAATACACGTTCCAAAACAGTCAGGAAAGCTGATAATGCCTTGAAGATTTCAGCCGTATACATTCAGCCTGTGAACAGCAGTAGATGTTGACCCCCCCCTCCCTAGTATGGGAGAACAGTGGTTAAAAACTTCAGGATTCGACACAAACGCACGGACACAGTACATACAACATGGGAACCCACCAGAATTCGCATTTACAAAAACGCGAGGGAAGTACATTTTCTAGCTATTTTTGCTAGTTTTTAGCACGTTTCAATACGTCTAGCGGGTTACAGCTATATGTTGAATAATGGGGTTATAAAGCATTCTGAACACTATCTTGTGGAGCTCATTGGAAGGCTGTAGGAAGAGGAGAGAAGGCAGGCAACACGCATCTAAACCAGAGAGCTGGGAAGCGAGTACATGCAACGCGAAACGGTGCAGGGAGCAGGGACAGAAAGGTGGAACGCCTCTGAGGAGGAGCAGCTGGTAGTTAGCCTGCTCTGGAGAGGAGAATGTGATCACCACGGGAGTGCAGCCTTGAAACAAGAAGGGACGATGAACACAGGGCGACTGGAATAACAGATGGCAAATACACTTTCCAGAACAGTCGGTTTACCCGATAATGCATTGACGATTTCAGCAGTATACATTCAGCCTGTGAACAGTAGATTTTGATCCCCCCCTTGTATGGGTGACGAGTGGTTAAAAACATCAGGATTCGACTGAACAAATGCACGAACAGAGTACAAAATGGGAATCCACCAGAATTCGTATTTACCAAAACGCGAGGAAAGAACATTTTCTAGCTATTTTTGCTAGTTTTTAGCACTTTTCAATACGTCTAGCGGGTTACAGCTATATCTTGAATAATGGGTGTTATAAAGCATTCTGAGCACCGTGTATCTTTTGAAGCTCATTTGTTGATTTGAAGGCAGCGGGAAGAGGAGAGAAGGCAGGGAACACACGTCTAAACCAGAGAGCTGGGAAGCGAGTTGTTCTCTGCAACGCGAAACGATGCAGAGAACAAGCACAGAAAGGAAGAAGGAAAAGCGTCTAAACCAGAGAGCAGGGAAGCGAGGGTTTGCAACGCGAAACGGTGCAGAGAGCAGGGACAGAAAGGGAGAACTCCACTGAGGAGGAACAGCTGGTAGTTAGCCTTCTTTGGAGATGAGAACTTGATCACCACGGGAGAGGATTGTTGAGAGGGTTACATAGCGGGATGTCTGAGATCAGAAAATCCTGAGTATTCCCTGCAGTGTGTAGGGCCAGAGACATGAAGAGTTGCAGATCTCGTAAAAGTCCAGGTCAGGAAGCATACAGGTTCATTTTGAATTCTCCAAGTAGGCGGAGTTGAGTGGTAGGAGGCTAGGATGGAGAAGTCCATCCACTGACAGAGGAAGGGGGTAGGCAAATAACCACGGTGAGAGAATGGCCAGGAAAGAGAGAATGCATGCAGACAAGGCATTCGTGAGAGGAGTCGGCCTGCAAAGGAAAGCAATTTACTACAGGAATCAAGGATACTCCCCCTCAAGAACGGTTGGATCTGGGCATGGAGAGGAACTTGTCATCAGGGAGGAAAGTGTCAGAGCTCGAGACAGCGCTGGCCGTCATCCATGTCTCGGTTAGACCAAGGACATCAAGGTCGGGTTCTTCCAGGAAATGGCAGATGTCAGATGAGTGTTAACTGAGTGAGAGTTGAGAGTGGGGAGGGGTACAAATCAGTAATCCTTGCGGAGGTGTAGAAGGAGCCTGACATAGGGCACATGAGGAAGGAGAGAGGAAAGGAAGCAGAAGAAGGGAGAGAAGACACAGCAGGAGTGCATTATCAATCCGGCAGCTAGGAGTGGTGAGGTTAGACGGGGAGGTCTGAGTCTCAGGATTTGAATGGGAAGTTCGATATCACATGTCATGCATGTCTCAGGATTGGAATGGGAAGGAGTTGGATATGATATCTCTTGTTATAGGGAGGGTCTCAGGTTTGGTATTAGAAGCACTGAGATATCAAATCACATTCTATCGGAAGGGTCTCGGGTTTGGTATTGGAAGAAATGAGATTTCAAATCTCAGGCTGTGGGAATGGTCTCGGGTATGGTATTGGAAGGGGTGAAAAATCACATTTCATGCTACAGGAAGGGTCAAAAGTTTGGAATGGGAAGGAGTTGGATTTCACATATACTACTGGAAGGGCCTCAGGTTTGGTATTAGAAGCATAGAGATATCACATCTCATGTTATAGGAAGGGTCTCGATTGGAATGGGAAGCAGTTGGATATCACATCTCATGTTATAGGGAGGGTCTCAGTTTTGATATTAGAAGCATTGAGATATCACATATGCTATTGGAAGGGTCTCAGTATTGGAATTGGAAGGAGTTGGATATCACATCTCATGCTATCGGAAGGGTCTCAGGATTGGAATGGGAAGTAGTTGGATATCACATATGCTAAAGGAAAGGTCTCAGGTTTGGAATGGGAAGGAGTTGGATATCACGTCTCATGTTATAGGAAGGGTCTCAGGATTGGAATGGGAAGGAGTTGAATATCACATCTCATGCTAAAGGAAGGGTCATCAGGTTCGGTATAAGCATTGAGATATCACATCTCTGCTATCGGAAGGGTCTCAGGATAGGAATGGGAAGGACTTAGATTTCACATCTCATACTATAGGGAGGGTCTCAGTTTTGATATTAGAAGCATTGAGCTATCACATCTCATGCTATCGGAAGGGTCTCAGGATTGGAATGGGATGGAGTTGGATATCACATCTCTAGCTATCTCAGGATTGTAATGGGAAGGAGTTTGATATCACATATCAAGCTATAGGAAGGGTCGCAGGTTTGGAAGGGGAAGGATTTGGATCTCACATCTCAAGCTATCTCAGGATTGGAATGGGAAGGAGTTTGATATTTCATCTCAAGCTATAGAAAGGGTCTCAGGTTTGGAAAGGGAAGGATTTGGATTTCACATCTCATGTTATAGGATGGTTCTCATGTTTGGTTTTAGAAGCATTGAGATATCACATCTCATGCTATGGGAAGGGTCTCAGGTTTGGAATGGGAAGGAGTTGGATATCACATCTCATGCTAAAGGAAAGGTCTCAGGTCTGGAAGGGGAAGGATTTGGATCTCACATCTCATGTTTTAGGACGGGTCTCAGGTTTGGTATTAGAAGCATTGAAATATCACACCTCATGGTATAGGAAGGGTCCCAGGATTGGAATGGGAAGGAGTTGGATATCACATTGAATGGGAAGGAGTTTGATATCACATCTCAAGCTATAGGAAGGGCCTCAGGTTTGGAAAGGGAATGATTTGGATTTTACATTTCATGTTATAGGATGGTTCTCATGTTTGGTTTTAGAAGCATTGAAATATCACATCTCATGCTATCGGAAGGGTCTCAGGTTTGGAATGGGAAGGAGTTTGATATCACATCTCATGTTAGAGGTAGGATCCCAGGTTTGGTATTAGAGGCATTGAGATATGACATCTCATGCCATCAGAAGGGTCTCAGGATTGGAATGGGAAGGAGTTGGATATCACATCTCATGCTAAAGGGAGGGTCTAAGGTTTGGAAGGGGAAGGATTTGGACATCACATCTCATGTTATTGGAAGGATCTGAGGTTTGGTATTAGAAGCATTGGGATATCACATCTCATGCTATCGGAAGGGTATCAGGATTGGATTTGGAAGGAGTTGGATATCCCATCTCATGCTATAGGAAGGGTCTCAGGTTGGAATAGAAGGAGTTGTATATCACATCTCATGTTATAGGAAGGGTCTCAGGATTGGAATGGGAAGGACTTGGATATCACATCCCATGTTATAGGAAGGAATTCAGGTTTTGTATTAGAAGCATTGAGATATCACATCTCATGCTATCGGAAGGGTCTTAGGTTTGGTATAAGCATTGAGATATCACATCTCTGCTATCGGAAGGGTCTCAGGATTGGAATGGGAAGGATTTGGATATCCCATCTCATGCTATAGGAAGGGTCTCAGGTTGGAATAGAAGGAGTTGTATATCACATCTCATGTTATAGGAAGGGTCTCAGGATTGGAATGGGAAGGACTTGGATATCACATCCCATGTTATAGGAAGGAATTCAGGTTTTGTATTAGAAGCATTGAGATATCACATCTCATGCTATAGGAAGGGTCTCAGGATTGGAATGTGAAGGATTTGGATATCACATCTCATGCTAAAGGAAGGGTCTCAGGTTTGGTATAAGCATTGAGATATCACATCTCTGCTATCTGAAGAGTCTAAGGATTGGATTGGGAAGGAATTGGATATCCATTCTCATGCTATAGGAAGGGTCTCAGGTTGGAATGGGTAGGAGTTGGATATCACATCTCATGTTATAGGAAGGGTCTCAAGATTGAAATGCGAAGGATTTGGATATCACATCTCTTGCTATAGGAAGGGTCTCAGGTTTTCTATTAGAAACATTGAGATATCACATCTCATGGTATAGGAAGGGTCTCAGGATTGGAATGGGCAGGAGTTGGATCTCCCTTCTCATGCTACAGGAAGGGTCTCAGGTTGGAATGGGAAGGAGTTGGATATCACATCTCGTTATAGGAAGGGTCTCAGGATTGGAATGGGAAGGAATTGGATATCACATCTCTTGCTATAGGAAGGGTCTCAGGTTTGGAAGGGGAAGGATTTGGATATCATATCTCATGTTATAGGACCGGTCCCAGGTCTGGTATTAGAAGCATTGAGATATCACATCTCATGCTATAGGAGGAGTCTCAGGATTGGAATGGGAAGGAGTTGGATATCACGTCTCATGTTATAGGAAGGTTCTCAGGATTGGAATGGGAAGGAGTTGAATATCACATCTCATGCTAAAGGAAGGGTATCAGGTTTGATAGAAGCATTGAGATATCACATCTCTGCTATCGGAAGGGTCTCAGGATAGGAATGGGAAGGACTTAGAATTCACATCTAAGGGTATCAGGATTGGAATGGGAAGGAGTTGGATATCACATCTCATGCTAAAGGGAGGGTCTCAGGTTTGGAATGGGAAGGATTTGGATATCACATCTCATGTTATAGGAAGGACCTTAGGTTTGGTATTAGAAGCATTGAGATATCACATCTCATGCTATAGGAAGGGTCTCGGGATTGGAATGGGAAGGAGTTGGATATCACATCTCATGTTATAGGAAGGATCTCAGGTTTGGTATTAGAAGCATTGAGATATCACATCTCATGCTATAGGAAGGGTCTCAGGATTGGAATGGGAAGGAGTTGGATATCACATCTCATGCTATGGGAAGGGTCTCAGGTTTGGTATAAGCATTGCAATATCACATCTCTGCTATCGGAAGGGTCTCAGGATTGGAATGGGAGGAGCTGGATATCACATCTCTTGCTAAAGGAAGGGTCTCAGGTTTGGAAGGGGAAGGATTTGGATATCACATCTCAAGTTATAGGACGGGTCTCAGGATTGGAATGGGAAGGAGTTGGATATCGCATCTCATGCTATAGGAAGGGTTTCAGGTTTGGTAGAAGCATTGAGATATCACATCTCATGCTATGGGAAGAGTCTCAGGTTTGGGAAGGGAAGGATTTGGATTTCACATCTCATGTTATAGGATGGTTCTCATGTTTGGTTTTTGAAGCATTGAGATATCACATCTCATGCTATCGGAAGGGTCTCAGGTTTGGAATGGGAAGGAGTTGGATATCACATCTCATGTTATAGGAAGAGTCTCAGGTTTGGTATTAGAAGCATTGGATATCACATATCATGCTATAGGAAGTGTCTCAGGATTGGAATGGGAAGGACTTGGATATCACATCTCATGCTATAGGGAGGGTCTCAAGTTTGATATTAGAAGCATTGAGATATCACATCTCATGCTATAGGAAGGGTCTCAGGATTGGAATGGGAAGGAGTTGGGTATCACATCTCATGCTATAGGAAGGGTCTCAGGATTGGTATAAGTATTGAGATATAACATCTCATGCTATAGGAAGGGTCTCAGGATTGGAATGGAAGGAGTTGGATATCACATCTCATGTTATAGGAAGGACCTTAGGTTTGGTATTAGAAGCATTGAGATATCACATCTCATGCTATAGGAAGGGTCTCGGGATTGGAATGGGAAGGAGTTGGATATCACATCTCATGTTATAGGAAGAGTCTCAGGTTTGGTATTAGAAGCATTGGATATCACATATCATGCTATAGGAAGTGTCTCAGGATTGGAATGGGAAGGACTTGGATATCACATCTCATGCTATAGGAAGGGTCTCAGGATTGGAATGGGAAGGAGTTGGATATCACATCTCATGCTATAGGAAGGGTCTCAGGTTTGGTATAAGCATTGAGATATCACATCTCATGCTATAGGAAGGGTCTCAGGATTGGAATGGGAAGGAGTTGTATATGACATCTTATGCCGTAGGAAGGGTCTCAGGTTTCGTATAAGCATTGAGATATCACATCTCTGCTATCGGAAGGGTCTCAGGATTGGAATGGGAAGGAGTTGGATATCCCATCTCATGTTATAGGAAGAGTCTCAGGTTTGGTATTAGAAGCATTGGATATCACATATCATGCTATAGGAAGTGTCTCAGGATTGGAATGGGAAGGACTTGGATATCACATCTCATGCTATAGGGAGGGTCTCGAGTTTGATATTAAAAGCATTGAGATATCACATCTAATGCTATAGGAAGGGTCTCAGGATTGGAATGGGAAGGAGTTGGATATCATCTCATGCTATAGGAAGGGTCTCAGGTTTGGTATAAGCAGTGAGATATCACATCTCATGCTATAGGAAGGGTCTCAGGTTTGGTATTAGAAGCATTGGATATCACATATCATGCTATAGGAAGTGTCTCAGGATTGGAATGGGAAGGACTTGGATATCACATCTCATGCTATAGGGAGGGTCTCAAGTTTGATATTAGAAGCATTGAGATATCACATCTCATGCTATAGGAAGGGTCTCAGGATTGGAATGGGAAGGAGTTGGATATCACATCTCATGCTATAGGAAGGGTCTCAGGTTTGGTATAAGCAGTGAGATATCACATCTCATGCTATAGGAAGGGTCTCAGGATTGGAATGGGAAGGAGTTGGATATCACATCTCATGTTATAGGAAGGATCTCAGGTTTGGTATAAGCATTGAGATATCACATCTCTGCTATCGGAAGGGTCTCAGGATTGGAATGGGAAGGAGTTGGATATTCCCATCTCATGTTATAGGAAGGATCTCAGGTTTGGTATAAGCATTGAGATATCACATCTCTGCTATCGGAAGGGTCTCAGGATTGGAATGGGAAGGAGTTGGATATTCCCATCTCATGTTATAGGAAGGGTCTCAGGTTTGGTATTAGAAGCATTGAGATATCACATCTCATGCTGTAGGAAGGGTCTCAGGATTGGAATTGGAAGGAGTTGGATATCACATCTCATGCTATAGGAAGGATCACAGGTTTGGTATTAGAAGCATTGAGATATCACATCTCATGCTATCAGAAGGGTCTCAGGATTGGAATGGGAAGGAGTTGGATATCACATCTCATGCTATAGGAAGGGTCTCAGGTTTGGAACGGGAAGGAGTTAGATATCATATCTCATGTTATAGGAAGAGTCTCAGGTTTGGTATAAGCATTGAGATATCACATCTCTGCTATCGGAGGTGTCTCAGGATTGGGATGGGAAGGAGTTGGATATCACATCTCATGCTAAAGGGAGGGTCTAAGGTTTGGAAGGGGAAGGATTTGGACATCCCATCTCATGTTATTGGAAGGATCTGAGGTTTGGTATTAGAAGCATTGGGATATCACATCTCATGCTATCGGAAGGGTATCAGGATTGGATTTGGAAGGAGTTGGATATCCCATCTCATGCTATAGGAAGGGTCTCAGGTTGGAATAGAAGGAGTTGGATATCACATCTCATGTTATAGGAAGGGTCTCAGGATTGGAATGGGAAGGACTTGGATATCACATCTCATGTTATAGGAAGGATCTCAGGTTTTGTATTAGAAGCATTGAGATATCACATCTCATGCTATAGGAAGGGTCTCAGGATTGGAATGTGAAGGATTTGGATATCACATCTCATGCTAAAGGAAGGGTCTCAGGTTTGGTATAAGCATTGAGATATCACATCTCTGCTATCTGAAGAGTCTAAGGATTGGATTGGGAAGGAATTGGATATCCATTCTCATGCTATAGGAAGGGTCTCAGGTTGGAATGGGTAGGAGTTGGATATCACATCTCATGTTATAGGAAGGGTCTCAAGATTGAAATGGGAAGGATTTGGATATCACATCTCTTGCTATAGGAAGGGTCTCAGGTTTTCTATTAGAAACATTGAGATATGACATCTCATGCTATAGGAAGGGTTTCAGTATTGGAATGGGAAGGATTTGGATATCACATCTCATGCTAAAGGAAGGGTCTCAGGTTTGGAAGGGGAAGGATTTGGATATCATATCTCATGTTATAGGACGTATCTCATGTTATAGGACGGGTCCCAGGTTTGGTATTAGAAGCATTGAGATATCACATCTCATGGTATAGGAAGGGTCTCAGGATTGGAATGGGCAGGAGTTGGATCTCCCTTCTCATGCTACAGGAAGGGTCTCAGGTTGGAATGGGAAGGAGTTGGATATCACATCTCGTTATAGGAAGGGTCTCAGGATTGGAATGGGAAGGAATTGGATATCATATCTCTTGCTATAGGAAGGGTCTCAGGTTTGGAAGGGGAAGGATTTGGATATCATATCTCATGTTATAGGACCGGTCCCAGGTCTGGTATTAGAAGCATTGAGATATCACATCTCATGCTATAGGAGGAGTCTCAGGATTGGAATGGGAAGGAGTTGGATATCACGTCTCATGTTATAGGAAGGGTCTCAGGATTGGAATGGGAAGGAGTTGAATATCACATCTCATGCTAAAGGAAGGGTATCAGGTTTGATAGAAGCATTGAGATATCACATCTCTGCTATCGGAAGGGTCTCAGGATAGTAATGGGAAGGACTTAGAATTCACATCTAAGGGTATCAGGATTGGAATGGGAAGGAGTTGGATATCACATCTCATGCTAAAGGGAGGGTCTCAGGTTTGGAATGGGAAGGATTTGGATATCACATCTCATGTTATAGGAAGGACCTTAGGTTTGGTATTAGAAGCATTGAGATATCACATCTCATGCTATAGGAAGGGTCTCGGGATTGGAATGGGAAGGAGTTGGATATCACATCTCATGTTATAGGAAGGATCTCAGGTTTGGTATTAGAAGCATTGAGATATCACATCTCATGCTATAGGAAGGGTCTCAGGATTGGAATGGGAAGGAGTTGGATATCACATCTCATGCTATGGGAAGGGTCTCAGGTTTGGTATAAGCATTGAAATATCACATCTCTGCTATCGGAAGGGTCTCAGGATTGGAATGGGAGGAGCTGGATATCACATCTCTTGCTAAAGGAAGGGTCTCAGGTTTGGAAGGGGAAGGATTTGGATATCACATCTCATGTTATAGGACGGGTCTCAGGATTGGAATGGGAAGGAGTTGGATATCACATCTCATGCTATAGGAAGGGTTTCAGGTTTGGTAGAAGCATTGAGATATCACATCTCATGCTATAGGAAGAGTCTCAGGTTTGGGAAGGGAAGGATTTGGATTTCACATCTCATGTTATAGGATGGTTCTCATGTTTGGTTTTTGAAGCATTGAGATATCACATCTCATGCTATCGGAAGGGTCTCAGGTTTGGAATGGGAAGGAGTTGGATATCACATCTCATGTTATAGGAAGAGTCTCAGGTTTGGTATTAGAAGCATTGGATATCACATATCATGCTATAGGAAGTGTCTCAGGATTGGAATGGGAAGGACTTGGATATCACATCTCATGCTATAGGGAGGGTCTCAAGTTTGATATTAGAAGCATTGAGATATCACATCTCATGCTATAGGAAGGGTCTCAGGATTGGAATGGGAAGGAGTTGGGTATCACATCTCATGCTATAGGAAGGGTCTCAGGATTGGTATAAGTATTGAGATATAACATCTCATGCTATAGGAAGGGTCTCAGGATTGGAATGGAAGGAGTTGGATATCACATCTCATGTTATAGGAAGGACCTTAGGTTTGGTATTAGAAGCATTGAGATATCACATCTCATGCTATAGGAAGGGTCTCGGGATTGGAATGGGAAGGAGTTGGATATCACATCTCATGTTATAGGAAGAGTCTCAGGTTTGGTATTAGAAGCATTGGATATCACATATCATGCTATAGGAAGTGTCTCAGGATTGGAATGGGAAGGACTTGGATATCACATCTCATGCTATAGGAAGGGTCTCAGGATTGGAATGGGAAGGAGTTGGATATCACATCTCATGCTATAGGAAGGGTCTCAGGTTTGGTATAAGCTTCGAGATATCACATCTCATGCTATAGGAAGGGTCTCAGGATTGAAATGGGAAGGAGTTGTATATGACATCTTATGCCGTAGGAAGGGTCTCAGGTTTCGTATAAGCATTGAGATATCACATCTCTGCTATCGGAAGGGTCTCAGGATTGGAATGGGAAGGAGTTGGATATCCCATCTCATGTTATAGGAAGAGTCTCAGGTTTGGTATTAGAAGCATTGGATATCACATATCATGCTATAGGAAGTGTCTCAGGATTGGAATGGGAAGGACTTGGATATCACATCTCATGCTATAGGGAGGGTCTCGAGTTTGATATTAAAAGCATTGAGATATCACATCTAATGCTATAGGAAGGGTCTCAGGATTGGAATGGGAAGGAGTTGGATATCATCTCATGCTATAGGAAGGGTCTCAGGTTTGGTATAAGCAGTGAGATATCACATCTCATGCTATAAGAAGGGTCTCAGGTTTGGTATTAGAAGCATTGGATATCACATATCATGCTATAGGAAGTGTCTCAGGATTGGAATGGGAAGGACTTGGATATCACATCTCATGCTATAGGGAGGGTCTCAAGTTTGATATTAGAAGCATTGAGATATCACATCTCATGCTATAGGAAGGGTCTCAGGATTGGAATGGGAAGGAGTTGGATATCACATCTCATGCTATAGGAAGGGTCTCAGGTTTGGTATAAGCAGTGAGATATCACATCTCATGCTATAGGAAGGGTCTCAGGATTGGAATGGGAAGGAGTTGGATATCACATCTCATGTTATAGGAAGGATCTCAGGTTTGGTATAAGCATTGAGATATCACATCTCTGCTATCGGAAGGGTCTCAGGATTGGAATGGGAAGGAGTTGGATATTCCCATCTCATGTTATAGGAAGGATCTCAGGTTTGGTATAAGCATTGAGATATCACATCTCTGCTATCGGAAGGGTCTCAGGATTGGAATGGGAAGGAGTTGGATATTCCCATCTCATGTTATAGGAAGGGTCTCAGGTTTGGTATTAGAAGCATTGAGATATCACATCTCATGCTGTAGGAAGGGTCTCAGGATTGGAATTGGAAGGAGTTGTATATCACATCTCATGCTATAGGAAGGATCACAGGTTTGGTATTAGAAGCATTGAGATATCACATCTCATGCTATCAGAAGGGTCTCAGGATTGGAATGGGAAGGAGTTGGATATCACATCTCATGCTATAGGAAGGGTCTCAGGTTTGGAACGGGAAGGAGTTAGATATCATATCTCATGTTATAGGAAGAGTCTCAGGTTTGGTATAAGCATTGAGATATCACATCTCTGCTATCGGAGGTGTCTCAGGATTGGGATGGGAAGGAGTTGGATATCACATCTCATGCTATAGGAAGGGTATCAGGTTTGGAACGGGAAGGAGTTGGATATCCCATCTCATGTTATAGGACGGGTCTCAGGTTTGGTATTAAAAGCATTGAGATATCACATCGCATGCTGTAGGAAGGATCTCAGGTTTGGAATGGGAAGGAATTGGATATCACATCTCATGTCATAGGAAGTATCTCAGGTTTGGTATTAGAAGCATTGAGATATCACATCTCATGCTATAGGAATGGTCTCAGGATTGGAATGGGTAGGAGTTGGATATTACATTCTTGCTATAGGAAGGGTCTCATGTTTAGAATGGGAAGGAGTTGGATATCACATATGCTATAGAAAGGGTCTCAGGTTTGGTATTAGAAGCATTGAGATATCACATCGCATGCTGTAGGAAGGATCTCAGGTTTGGAATGGGAAGGAATTGGATATCACATCTCATGTCATAGGAAATATCTCAGGTTTGGTATTAGAAGCATTGAGATATCACATCTCATGCTATAGGAATGGTCTCAGGATTGGAATGGGTAGGAGTTGGATATTACATTCTTGCTATAGGAAGGGTCTCATGTTTGGAATGGGAAGGAGTTGGATATCACATATGCTATAGAAAGGGGCTCAGGTTTGGAACGGGAAGGAGTTGGATATCACATCTCATGCTATAGGTAGGCTCTCAGGTTTGGTATAAGCATTGAGATATCACATCTCATGCTATAGGAAGGGTTTCAGGATTGGAATGGGAAGGATTTGGATATCACATCTCATGCTATAGGAAGGGTCTCAGGTTTGGTATAAGCATGGAGATATCACTTCTCATGCTATAGGAAGTGTCTCAGGATTGGAATGGGAAGGAGTTGGATATCACATCTCATGTTATAGGAAGGATCTCAGGTTTGGTATTAGAAGCATTGAGACATCACATCTCATGCTATAGGAAGGGTCTCAGGATTGGAATGGGAAGTAGTTGGATATCACATCTCATGCTAAAGGGAGGGTCTCAGGTTTGGAAGGGGAAGGATTTGGATATTACATCTCGTGTTATAGGAATGATCTCAGGTTTGGTATTAGAAGCATTCAGATATCACATCTCATGCTATCGGAAGGATCTCAGGTTTGGTATTAGAAGCATTGAGATATCAAATCTCATGCTATAGGAAGGGTCGCAGGATTGGAATGGGAAGGAGTTCGATATCACATCTCATGCTATGGGAAGGGTCTCAGGATTGGAATGGGAAGGAGTTTTATATGACATCTCATGCCATAGGAAGGATCTCAGGTTTGGTATTAGAAGCATTGAGACATAACATCTCATGTTATAGGAAGGGTCTCAGGATTGGAATGGGAAGGAGTTGGATATCACATCTCATGCTATAGGAAGGGTCTCAGGTTTGGTATAAGTATTGAGATATCACATCTCATGCTATAGGAAGGGTCTCAGGATTGGAATGGGAAGGAGTTGTATATGACATCTCATGCCACAGGAAGGGTCTCAGGTTTGGTATAAGCATTGAGATATCACATCTCTGCTATCGGAAGGGTCTCAGGATTGGAATGGGAAGGAGTTGGATATCCCATCTTACGTTATAGGAAGGGTCTCAGGTTTGGTATTAGAAGCATTGAGATATCACATCTCATGCTATAGGAAGGGTCTCAGGATTGGAATGGGAAGGACTTGGATATCACATCTCATTCTATAGGGAGGGTCTCACGTTTGGAAAAGGAAGGAGTTGGATATCACATTTCATGTTAGATGTAGGATCTCAGGTTTGGTATTAGAGGCATTGAGATATCACATCTCATGCTATCAGAAGGGTCTCAGGATTGGAATGGGAAGGAGTTGGAGATCACATCTCATGCTAAAGGGAGGGTCTCAGGAATGGAAGGGGAAGGATTTGGATATCACATCTCATGTTATAGGAAGGATCTCAGGTTTGGTATTAGAAGCATTGAGATATCACATCTCATGCAATCGGAAGGATCTCAGGTTTGGTATTAGAGGTATTGAGGTATCACATCTCATGCTAAAGGGAGGGTCTCAGATTTGGAAGGGGAAGGATTTGGATATCACATCTCTTGTTATAGGAAGGATCACAGGTTTGGTATTAGAAGCATTGAGATATCACATCTCATGCTATGCGAAGGGTCTCAGGATTGGAATGGGAAGGAGTTGGATATCGCATCTCATGCTATAGGAAGGGTCTCAGGTTTGGAACGGGAAGGAGTTAGATATCACATCTCATGTTATAGTAAGAGTCTCAGGTTTGGTATAAGCATTGAGATTTCACATCTCTGCTATCGGAGGTGTCTCAGGATTGGGATGGGAAGGAATTGGATATCACATCTCATGCTATAGGAAGGGTATCAGGTTTGGAACGGGAAGGAGTTGGATATCCCATCTCATGTTATAGGACGGGTCTCAGTTTTGATATTAGAAGCATTGAGATATCACATCACATGCTGTAGGAAGGGTCTCAGGTTTGGAATGAGAAGGATTTAGATATCACATCTCATGCCATAGGAAGGATCTCAGGTTTGGTATAAGCATTGAGATATCACATCTCTGCTATTGGAAAGGTCTCAAGATTGGAATGGGAAGGACTTGGATATCACAATTCATGTTATAGGAAGGGTCTCAGGTTTGGTATTAGAAGCATTGAGATATGACATCTCATGCTATAGGAAGGGTCTCAGGATTGGAATGGGAAGGACTTGGATATCACATCTCATGTTATAGGAAGGGTCTCAGGTTTGGTATTAGAAGCATTGAGATATGACATCTCATGCTATAGGAAGGGTCTCAGGATTGGAATGGGAAGGACTTGGATTTCACATCTCATGCTATAGGAAGGGTCTCAGGAGTGGAATGGGAAGGAGTTGGATATCACATCTCATGATAAAGGAAGGGTCTAAGGTTTGGAAGGGGAAGGATTTGAATATCACATCTCATGTTATTGGACTGGTCTCAGGTTTGGTATTAGAAGCATTGAGATATCAAGTCTCATGGTATAGGACGGTAGTTTGATATCACATCTCATGCCATGGTATGGGTCTCAGGTTTTGTAGAAGCATTAGGATATCACATCTCATGCTATCGGAAGGATTTCAGGATTAGATTTGGAAGGAGTTGGATATCCCATCTCATGCTATAGGAAGGGTCTCAGGTTGGAATGGGAAGGAGTTGGATATCACATCTCATGTTATAGGAAGGGTCTCAGGATTGGAATGGGAAGGACTTGGATATCACATCTCATGCTGTAGGAAGGCTCTCAGGTTTGGAAAGGGAAGGAGTTGGATATCACATTTCATGTTAGAGGTAGGATCTCAGGTTTGGTATTAGAGGCATTGAGATATCACATCTCATGCTATCAGAAGGGTATCAGGATTGGAATGGGAAGGAATTGGATATCACATCTCATGCTAAAGGGAGGGTCTCAGGTTTGGTATTAGAAGCATTGAGATATCACATCTCATGCTATCGGAAGGATCTCAGGTTTGGTATTAGAAGCATTGAGATATCACATCTCATGCTATAGGAAGGGTCTCAGGATTGGAATGGGAAGGAGTTGGATATCACATCTCATGTTATAGGAAGGATCTCAGGTTTGGTATTAGAAGCATTGAGATATCACATCTCATGCTATAGGAAGGGTCTCAGGATTGGAATGGGAAGGAGTTGGATATCACATCTCATGCTAAAGGAAGGGTCTCAGTTTTGGTAGAAGCATTGAGATATCACATCTCATGCTATAGGAAGGGTCTCAGGATTGGAATGGGAAGGAGTTGGATATCACATCTCGTACTATAGGAAGGGTCTCAGGTTTGGAACGGGAAGGAGTTGGATATCCCATCTCATGTTATAGGACGGGTCTCAGGTTTGGTATTAGAAGCATTGAGATATCACATCGCATGCTGTAGGAAGGATCTCAGGTTTGGAATGGGAAGGAATTGGATATCACATCTCATGTCATAGGAAGTATCTCAGGTTTGGTATTAGAAGCATTGAGATATCACATTCTTGCTATAGGAAGGGTCTCATGTTTGGAATGGGAAGGAGTTGGATATCACATATGCTATAGAAAGGGTCTCAGGTTTGGAACGGGAAGGAGTTGGATATCACATCTCATGCTATAGGTAGGCTCTCAGGTTTGGTATAAGCATTGAGATATCACATCTCATGCTATAGGAAGGGTCTCAGGATTGGAATGGGAAGGATTTGGATATCACATCTCATGCTATAGGAAGGGTCTCAGGTTTGGTATAAGCATGGAGATATCACTTCTCATGCTATAGGAAGGGTCTCAGGATTGGAATGGGAAGGATTTGGATATCACATCTCATGCTATAGGAAGGGTCTCAGGTTTGGTATAAGCATGGAGATATCACTTCTCATGCTATAGGAAGGGTCTCAGGATTGGAATGGGAAGTAGTTGGATATCACATCTCATGCTAAAGGGAGGGTCTCAGGTTTGGAAGGGGAAGGATTTGGATATTACATCTCGTGTTATAGGAATGATCTCAGGTTTGGTATTAGAAGCATTGAGATATCAAATCTCATGCTATAGGAAGGGTCGCAGGATTGGAATGGGAAGGAGTTCGATATCACATCTCATGCTATGGGAAGGGTCTCAGGATTGGAATGGGAAGGAGTTTTATATGACATCTCATGCCATAGGAAGGATCTCAGGTTTGGTATTAGAAGCATTGAGACATAACATCTCATGTTATAGGAAGGGTCTCAGGATTGGAATGGGAAGGAGTTGGATATCACATCTCATGCTATAGGAAGGGTCTCAGGTTTGGTATAAGTATTGAGATATCACATCTCATGCTATAGGAAGGGTCTCAGGATTGGAATGGGAAGGAGTTGTATATGACATCTCATGCCACAGGAAGGGTCTCAGGTTTGGTATAAGCATTGAGATATCACATCTCTGCTATCGGAAGGGTCTCAGGATTGGAATGGGAAGGAGTTGGATATCCCATCTTACGTTATAGGAAGGGTCTCAGGTTTGGTATTAGAAGCATTGAGATATCACATCTCATGCTATCAGAAGGGTCTCAGGATTGGAATGGGAAGGAGTTGGATATCACATCTCATGCTAAAGGGAGGGTCTCAGGAATGGAAGGGGAAGGATTTGGATATCACATCTCATGTTATAGGAAGGATCTCAGGTTTGGTATTAGAAGCATTGAGATATCACATCTCATGCTATCGGAAGGATCTCAGGTTTGGTATTAGAGGTATTGAGATATCACATCTCATGCTAAAGGGAGGGTCTCAGATTTGGAAGGGGAAGGATTTGGATATCACATCTCTTGTTATAGGAAGGATCACAGGTTTGGTATTAGAAGCATTGAGATATCACATCTCATGCTATGGGAAGGGTCTCAGGATTGGAATGGGAAGGAGTTGGATATCGCATCTCATGCTATAGGAAGGGTCTCAGGTTTGGAACGGGAAGGAGTTAGATATCACATCTCATGTTATAGTAAGAGTCTCAGGTTTGGTATAAACATTGAGATTTCACATCTCTGCTATCGGAGGTGTCTCAGGATTGGGATGGGAAGGAATTGGATATCACATCTCATGCTATAGGAAGGGTATCAGGTTTGGAACGGGAAGGAGTTGGATATCCCATCTCATGTTATAGGACGGGTCTCAGTTTTGATATTAGAAGCATTGAGATATCACATCACATGCTGTAGGAAGGGTCTCAGGTTTGGAATGAGAAGGATTTAGATATCACATCTCATGTCATAGGAAGGATCTCAGGTTTGGTATAAGCATTGAGATATCACATCTCTGCTATTGGAAAGGTCTCAAGATTGGAATGGGAAGGACTTGGATATCACAATTCATGTTATAGGAAGGGTCTCAGGTTTGGTATTAGAAGCATTGAGATATGACATCTCATGCTATAGGAAGGGTCTCAGGATTGGAATGGGAAGGACTTGGATATCACATCTCATGTTATAGGAAGGGTCTCAGGTTTGGTATTAGAAGCATTGAGATATCACATCTCATGCTATAGGAAGGGTCTCAGGAGTGGAATGGGAAGGAGTTGGATATCACATCTCATGATAAAGGAAGGGTCTAAGGTTTGGAAGGGGAAGGATTTGGATATCACATCTCATGTTATTGGACTGGTCTCAGGTTTGGTATTAGAAGCATTGAGATATCAAGTCTCATGGTATAGGACGGGAGTTTGATATCACATCTCATGCCATGGTATGGGTCTCAGGTTTTGTAGAAGCATTGGGATATCACATCTCATGCTATCGGAAGGATATCAGGATTAGATTTGGAAGGAGTTGGATATCCCATCTCATGCTATAGGAAGGGTCTCAGGTTGGAATGGGAAGGAGTTGGATATCACATCTCATGTTATAGGAAGGGTCTCAGGATTGGAATGGGAAGGACTTGGATATCACATCTCATGCTGTAGGAAGGCTCTCAGGTTTGGAAAGGGAAGGAGTTGGATATCACATTTCATGTTAGAGGTAGGATATCAGGATTGGTATTAGAGGCATTGAGATATCACATCTCATGCTATCAGAAGGGTATCAGGATTGGATTGGGAAGGAATTGGATATCACATCTCATGCTAAAGGGAGGGTCTCAGGTTTGGTTTTAGAAGCATTGAGATATCACATCTCATGCTATCGGAAGGATCTCAGGTTTGGTATTAGAAGCATTGAGATATCACATCTCATGCTATAGGAAGGGTCTCAGGATTGGAATGGGAAGGAGTTGGATATCACATCTCATGTTATAGGAAGGATCTCAGGTTTGGTATTAGAAGCATTGAGATATCACATCTCATGCTATAGGAAGGGTCTCAGGATTGGAATGGGAAGGAGTTGGATATCACATCTCATGCTAAAGGAAGGGTCTCAGTTTTGGTAGAAGCATTGAGATATCACATCTCATGCTATAGGAAGGGTCTCAGGATTGGAATGGGAAGGAGTTGGATATCACATCTCGTGCTATAGGAAGGGTCTCAGGTTTGGTATAAGCATTGAGATATCACATCTCTGCTATCGGAAGGGTCTCAGGATTGGAATGGGAAGGACTTAGATATCACATCCCATGCTATAGGGAGGGTCTCAGTATTGATATTAGAAGCATTGAGATATCACATCTCATGCTATCGGAAGGGTCTCAGGATTGGAATGGAAGGAGCTGGATATCACATCTCATGCTAAGACCTGATATACCCTTCCTATAAAATGAGATGGGAATATCCAACTCCTTCCCATTCTAATCCTGAGACACTTCCTATAGCATGAGATGTGATATCTCACTGCTTATACCAAACCTGATACCCTTCCTATAGCATGAGATGTGATATCCAACTCCTTCCCATTCCAATCCTGAGTCCCTTCCTATAGCATGAGATGTGATATCTCAATGCTTCTAATATCAAACTTGAGACCCTCCCTATAGCATGAGATGTGATATCCAAGTCCTTCACATTCCAATCCTGAGACACTTCCTATAGCATGAGATGTGATATCTCAATGCTTCTACTACCAAACCTGAGACTCTTCCTATAACATGAGATGGGATATCCAACTCCTTCCCATTCCAATCCTGAGACCCTTCCAAAAGCAGAGATGTGATATCTCAATGCTTATACCAAACCTGAGACCCTTCCTATGGCATGAGATGTCATATACATATCCTTCCCATTCCAATCCTGAGACCCTTCCTATAGCATGAGATGTGATATCTCAATGCTTATACCAAACCTGAGACCCTTCCTGTAGCATGAGATGTGATATCCAACTCCTTCCCATTCCAATCCTGAGACACTTCCTATAGCATGAGATGTGATATCTCAATGCCTCTAATACCAAACCTGAGATCCTTCCTCTAACATGAAATGTGATATCCAGCACCTTCCCTTTCCAAACCTGAGAGCCTACCTATAGCTTGAGATGTGATATCCAAGTCCTTCCCATTCCAATCCTTGGACCCTTCCTACAGCATGCAATATGATATCTCAATGATTCTAATAACAAACCTGAGACCCGTCCTATAACATGAGATGGGATATCCAACTCCTTCCCATTCCAATCCTGAGACACTTCCGATAGCAGAGATGTGATATCTCAATGCTTATACAAAACCTGAGACCATTCCTATAACATGAGATGTGATATCCAACTCCTTCCAAATCCAATCCTGATACCCTTCCGATAGCATGAGATGTGATATCCCAATGCTTCTACCAAACCTGAGACCCATACTATGGCATGAGATGTGATATCAAACTCCTTCCCATTCCAATCCTGAGACCCTTCCTATAGCTTAAGATGTGATATCCAACTCCTTCCCATTCCAATTCTGAGACCCTTCCTATACCATGAGACTTGATATCTCAATGCTTCTAATACCAAACCTGAGACCCGTCCTATAACATGAGATGTGATATCCAAATCCTTCCCCTTCCAAACCTTAGACCCTTCCTTTATCATGAGATGTGATATCCAACTCCTTCCCATTCCAATCCTGAGACCCTTCCGATATCATGAGATGTGATATCTCAATGCTTCTAATATCAAACTTGAGACCCTCCCTATAGCATGAGATGTGATATCCAAGTCCTTCCCATTCCAATCCTGAGACCCTTCCTATAACATGAGATGGGAATATCCAACTCCTTCCCATTCCAATCCTGAGACCCTTCCGATAACAGAGATGTGATATCTCAATGCTTATACCAAACCTGAGATCCTTCCTATAACATGAGATGTAATATCCAACTTCTTCCCATTCCAATCCTGAGACACTTCCTATAGCATGAGATGTGATATCTCACTGCTTATACCAAACCTGAGACCCTTCCTATAGCATGAGATGTGATATCCAACTCCTTCCCATTCCACTCCTGAGACACTTCCTATAGCATGAGATGTGATATCTCACTGCTTATACCAAACCTGAGACCCTTCCTATAGCATGAGATGTGATATCCAACTCCTTCCCATTCCAATCCTGAGACCCTTCCTATAGTATGAGATGAGATATCTCAATGCTTCTAATACCAAACCTGAGACTCTTCCTATAACATGAGATGGGATATCCAACTCCTTCCCATTCCAATCCTGAGACCCTTCCGATAGTAGAGATGTGATATCTCACTGCTTATACCAAACCTGAGACCCTTCCTATAGCATGAGATGTGATATCCAACTCCTTCCCATTTCAATCCTGAGACCCTTCCTATAGCATGAGATGTGATATCTCAATGCTTATACCAAACCTGAGACCCTTCATATAGCATGAGATGTGAAATCCAACTCCTTCCCATTACAATCCTGAGACCCTTCCTAAAGCATGAGATGTGATGTCTCAATGCTTCTAATACCAAACCTGAGATCCTTCCTATAACATGAGAAGTGATATCCAACTCCTTCCATTCCAATCCTGAGACCCTTCCTATAGCATGAGATGTGATATCTCAATGCTTCTAATATCAAACTTGAGACCCTCCCTATAGCATGAGATGTGATATCCAAGTCCTTCCCATTCCAATCCTGAGACACTTCCTATAGCATGAGATGTGATATCTCAATGCTTCTAATACCAAACCTGAGACTCTTCCTATAACATGAGATGGGATATCCAACTCCTTCCCATTCCAATCCTGAGACCCTTCCAAAAGCAGAGATGTGATATCTCAATGCTTATACCAAACCTGAGACCCTTCCTATGGCATGAGATGTCATATACATATCCTTCCCATTCCAATCCTGAGACCCTTCCTATAGCATGAGATGTGATATCTCAATGCTTATACCAAACCTGAGACCCTTCCTATAGCATGAGATGTGATATCCAAGTCCTTCCCATTCCAATCCTTAGACCCTTCCTATAGCATGCAATATGATATCTCAATGAATCTAATACCAAACCTGAGACTCTTCCTATAACATGAGATGGGATATCCAACTCCTTCCCATTCCAATCCTGAGACCCTTCCAAAAGCAGAGATGTGATATCTCAATGCTTATACCAAACCTGAGACCCTTCCTATGGCATGAGATGTCATATACATATCCTTCCCATTCCAATCCTGAGACCCTTCCTATAGCATGAGATGTGATATCTCAATGCTTATACCAAACCTGAGACCCTTCCTATAGCATGAGATGTGATATCCAAGTCCTTCCCATTCCAATCCTTAGACCCTTCCTATAGCATGCAATATGATATCTCAATGATTCTAATAACAAACCTGAGACCCGTCCTATAACATGAGATGGGATATCCAACTCCTTCCCATTCCAATCCTGAGACCCTTCCGATAGCAGAGATGTGATATCTCAATGCTTATACCAAACCTGAGACCCTTCCTACGGCATGAGATGTCATATACAACTCCTTCCCATTCCAATCCTGAGACCCTTCCCATAGCATGAGATGTGATATCTCAATGCTTATACCAAACCTGAGACACTTCATGTAGCATGAGATGTGATATCCAACTCCTTCCCATTACAATCCTGAGTCCCTTCCTATAGCATGAGATGTGATGTCTCAATGCTTCTAATACCAAACCTGAGATCCTTCCTATAACATGAGATGTGATATCCAACTCCTTCCATTCCAATCCTGAGACCCTTCCTATAGCATGAGATGTGATATCTCAATGCTTCTAATATCAAACTTGAGACCCTCCCTATAGCATGAGATGTGATATCCAATTCCTTCCCATTCCAATCCTGAGACACTTCCTATAGCATGAGATGTGATATCTCAATGCTTCTAATACCAAACCTGAGACTCTTCCTATAACATGAGATGGGATATCCAACTCCTTCCCATTCCAATCCTGAGACCCTTCCAAAAGCAGAGATGTGATATCTCAATGCTTATACCAAACCTGAGACCCTTCCTACGGCATGAGATGTCATATACAACTCCTTCCCATTCCAATCCTGAGACCCTTCCTATAGCATGAGATGTGATATCTCAATGCTTATACCAAACCTGAGACCCTTCCTATAGCATGAGATGTGATATCCAACTCCTTCCCATTCCAATCCTGAGACCCTTCCTATAGCATGAGATGTGATATCTCAATGCCTCTAATGCCAAACCTGAGATCCTTCCTCTAACATGAAATGTGATATCCAACTCCTTCCCTTTCCAAACCTGAGAGCCTACCTATAGCATGAGATGTGATATCCAAGTCCTTCCCATTCCAATCCTTAGACCCTTCCTATAGCATGCAATATGATATCTCAATGATTCTAATAACAAACCTGAGATCCTTCCTCTAACATGAAATGTGATATCCAACTCCTTCCCTTTCCAGACCTGAGACCCTTCCTATAACATGAGATGGGATATCCAACTCCTTCCCATTCCAATCCTGAGACACTTCCGATAGCAGAGATGTGATATCTCAATGCTTATACCAAACCTGAGACCCTTCCTATAACATGAGATGGGATATCCAACTCCTTCCCATTCCAATCCTGAGACACTTCCGATAGCAGAGATGTGATATCTCAATGCTTCTAATACCAAACCTGAGATCCTTCCTATAACATGAGATGTGATATCCAAATCCTTCCCCTTCCAAACCTGAGACCCTCCCTTTAGCATGAGATGTGATATCCAACTCCTTCCCATTCCATTCCTGAGACCCTTCTGATAGCATGAGATGTGATATCTCAATGCCTCTAATACCAAACCTGAGATCCTACCTCTAACATGAAATGTGATATCCAACTCTTTCCCCTTCCAAACCTGAGAGCCTTCCTATAGCATGAGATGTGATATCCAAGTCCTTCCCATTCCAATCCTGAGACCCTTCCTATAACTTGAGATGTGATATCCAACTCCTTCCCATTCCAATTCTGAGACCCTTCCTATACTATGAGACTTGATATCTCAATGCTTCTAATACCAAACCTGAGACCCGTAATATAACATGAGATGTAATATCCAAATCCTTCACCTTCCAAACCTTAGACCCTTCCTTTATCATGAGATGTGATATCCAACTCCTTCCCATTCCAATCCTGAGACCCTTCCGATATCATGAGATGTGATATCTCAAAGCTTCTAATATCAAACTTGAGACCCTCCCTATAGCATGAGATGTGATATCCAAGTCCTTCCCATTCCAATCCTGAGACCCTTCCTATAGCATGAGATGTGATATCTCAATGCTTCTAATACCAAACCTGAGACCCTTCCTATAACATGAGATGGGAATATCCAACTCCTTCCCATTCCAATCCTGAGACCCTTCCGATAGAAGAGATGTGATATCTCAATGCTTATACCAAACCTGAGATCCTTCCTATAACATGAGATGTGATATCCAACTCCTTCCCATTCCAATCCTCAGACCCTTCCTATAGCATGAGATGTGATATCTCAATGCTTCTAATATCAAACTTGAGACCCTACCTATAGCATGAGATGTGATATCCAAGTCCTTCCCATTCCAATCCTGAGACACTTCCTATAGCATGAGATGTGATATCTCAATGCTTCTAATACCAAACCTGAGACTCTTCCTATAACATGAGATGGGATATCCAACTCCTTCCCATTCCAATCCTGAGACCCTTTTGATAGCAGAGATGTGATATCTCAATGTTTATACCAAACCTGAGACCCTTCCTACGGCATGAGATGTGATATCTAACTCCTTCCCATTCCAATCCTGAGACCCTTCCTATAGCATGAGATGTGATGTCTCAATGCTTCTAATTCCAAACCTGAGATCCTTCCTATAACATGAGATGTGATATCCAACTCCTTCCATTCCAATCCTGAGACCCTTCCTATAGTGTTAAGACGGATTTCTGAACTCTGTCCTGGTGGTGCAGAAGTTCAGAAGGCCAACCTAATTACTTGGAACAGGGTAACCTCTGGACGAGCCAGACCAATCAAGGTAGCGATCGCGGCGGTCAAGACTAGGTCTCAAGAGGGGTGAGGGTGACTGAAAGCCCGCAATGAGCACACAAAGCAAGAGCGCTTACAAACTACTCCAAACAGTTGTTATATCAAAAATATATACACATTTATTTTAAGGCCTTTAAAACAATGACCGTAGCGAGAAAATCACAATATCACAATAATAAGCCAACACATACCATATCAACACAATATATATACAAATACGACAGTCGCAAGCGTTATATGCACGAAATGTGTAGTCCACCTGAAAGGGAAGGAAAACAGGCAGTGCGATAATGCTTTATACTCAGTTCGCCTTCAGAGGCACCTAACTAGATGGAAGTCCGAGCCCTGCGAAGAGTGGAGCCTTGTGCTCAAAGTACCTGCACACGCTGGTGCCAACGGGCAAAAGGAGAAGCTCTTCGGAGGAAGTCAGGCAGTTCGGGTTAGTGCACAACAGAAGAAGATCAGGTTCCGCGACTCAAGCGCAGCCTCCACAGTAAGCAGAAGCAGAGCGCGAGTACGGACAAAAGGGTGCTGTTTTTACACAACGGGGAAAAGCAATGGGCTACTGCAGGAGGGCGACCAGATCCTAGCTAAACTACTCACCGGTCCCCGATGCAAGCAGACCCAGGCTTCTCCACGTTAGTTTCAGCAGCTGGCAGGTTCAGAAGAGCCGGGAATGCCTCGTCGTCGTGTAGAGAAAAAAGACGTCCTAATCGAAGAAACCTGCACAGTTTTGTCACCACCGCAGGGCAACGGAGCAGCCGTGTGTATCCGAGCCAAATGTACACTCCTCACTTCAGACTTGGGAACGCCAAGTGTACTAAGCGTGTGAGAGTGACCAGGACTCGAAATACAACACAACCTGGCGGCGGTTACAGAGCAAGACTCCCTTGTAAGCTGGTCAGTCAACTGGATGGCCCAGAGACGCTTCCGAAGGCTTACTGGCAGGAGATGATGAAGTCGCCGAGAATAGCTGTTCCTGCTATTCCAAAGGTCGAAGCACCAGTACAGGCCTTCTGGTTCGATCAAAGGAGGAAAGGGTTTCACAGGATGACAGCAGTGCAAAGGAGTCCTTCAGCGGGTCACCAGCGATTCCTCGGTCCAGCCTCTTGGTTGCAGGATACTTGGCTCCTGTATTCCTTCGTTCGTGAGAACTCAGGAGATCGACATGGTAGTGGTGTTTCCAGCCCCCTCTTATCCACGGTTCCCTTCGCGCCAAAACGGAGGGGAGCCAATGGGAGATCCGCTCATCAACACACATACCATACGTGGACCAATCACGGACCACGGTGGTCCCAGGCATTCACACTACCCTAGACTCTCTGGCACCCAGGATGTGTATTGGGACCAGACATCCCAGCCCACACCCTGGAGGCACACAAAAGACATGTAGAAGCCCGCGAAAGCAACCACGTTTCGCGGGAAAGTACATGCCCAAATAAGGAAGGCCCCGGGTCGCTCGACCTGGGGAAGGTGAAGGGAGCAAGACGGTCAGTGGACAAGACAAAGGAGCCTCGTGGTCTGGCCATTTTGGGAGCCAGGCCACCATTTTGGGTTCAGTGCGAAAAACGCGCTTAGAACGCCAAAAGGAGCTCAAAATACACAAATCGATCGCTGCCACCATTCCAGTCCCTGAATGACTTGCACCGATCAAAATACCATCCTAAACGAGTATCTAGGGCCTGTAGAAGGCTAGAGACCCAAGAGAGCTGTAACTTAGCTTACAGTGCCCTCTTGTGTCATGTTGCACTAAAGCCGCAACATGATAAAAGAAACTACGGGAAACAGCGTTCCCCGGTACTGACTGTCTTAAGGGCATGTCAGTTTCCCCGTAAGAAAAGGAGCGAAAGCCCAGAGGAGTGCGGCAGAAGGCTGCACTTCTCTGGCAAAGTCAAGAACAAGGTGAAAAACAACAGCAAAAAGTTTAGGGGTTGCCACATGGAAGGAAAATTACCTACAATTACGAAATCTTTCCTAACACTCGCCCCTCCCAGACTATGGACAGGGGGAACTAATCCACCCCTGGATGAGTCTCTTGTTCAGGTCGGTTAAACATTCTGGACAACCCATCAGCATTGCTATGCTGGACACCTGGCCTATGCTCAATAGTGAAGTCAAAGCCTTGTAGACTTATGGACCACCTAAGCAACTTTGGATTCCCCCCCTTCATGTTCATTAGCCACTTTAACGGCTTATGGTCAGTTTGCACAGTGAAGTGGGTCCCATAGAGGTAGGGCCTCAACTTCCTTAGGGCCCACACAACAGAGAAACATTCTTTCTCTACCGTGGACCATCTGAGCTCTCTGTCCTTAAGCTGGCGACTAATTAAACCGATAGGGTGTTCCTTACCCTTCTCATCTACTTGTGATAGTACAGCTCCTATCCCAGTGTCACAGGCGTCCGTTTGCACTATAAAAGGTCTTTGATAATCCGGGGCCCTAAGGACAGGGGCCTGGCACAAGGAGTCTTTTAAGCCATTGAAGGCCTTCTCACACTCGTCAGTCCAAGTTACCTTCTTGGTTTTCTTCGGAGTTGTGAGGGCAGTCAGAGGAGCAGCTATGGTGCCATAGTCTGCCACAAAATTGCGGTAATACCCCGTGAGTCCTAAGAAGGCTCTCACTTGGGTTTGCGTAGTGGGGGTAGGCCAGTCTTGTACTGCTTGTACTTTACTGGGTAGAGGCTGTATCCTCCCTCCACCTACTTCATGTCCAAGGTAAACCACTAAGCCTTGTCCAATCTGGCATTTACTAGCCTTTATGGTCAAGTGGGCTTTCTGAAGAGCCTGGAGCACAATCCCGAGGTGTTTCACATGGTCTTCCCAGGTGGCACTGAAAACTGCTATATCGTCCAGATATGCAAGGCAGAATTCGTCCAACCCATTCAACACATGATTCACAAGCCTCTGGAAAGTGGCAGGTGCATTCTTCAACCCGAACGGCATTACCCGGAATTGGTAAAGGCCGTCTGGAGTAGAAAATGCTGTCTTCTCCTTGGCATGTTCTGCTAAAGCTATTTGCCAATAGCCAGCAGTGAGGTCAAACATGCTGAGGTACTTGGAGGCACCCAAAGTATCCACCAGCTCATCTGTTCGAGGCAAGGGGTGTGCATCTGTCTTGGTGACAGCATTCAGAGCCCTGTAATCCACGCAGAACCTCAATTCAGAAGTGCCTGCCTTTGGAACCAACACCACTGGGCTGGACCAAGGACTACTAGAGGGTTCAATCACCCCAAGGTCTAACATCTTGTTGACCTCGGTCTTAATATAAGACCGTACTTTGTCTGACATCCTGTATCCCCTACTTTTGGTAGGTACACTGTCTCCTGTGTCAATGTTATGTTTGCACCAAGGTGTCAAACCAGGCGACTGTGAAAACAGGGGGGAAAACTGCCTAAGCAAACTTTTCACCTCAGCCTGCTGATCAGAAGTCAGGTGAGGGGCCACTCGGACACCCTCAAAGGAGCTATCTGGAGGACCGCTTTGGAACAGGTCGGGGAGAGGTTCAGACTCCTCTTCCTCAACGTCTGAAGCCAGTAGCAGTGCTGCGATTTCGATTCTTGGGACGAAAGCCTTCAGCCTATTCACGTGAAACACTTTTGGAGCCTGTCCAGGCCTTCCAAGGTCCACTAAATAGTTAACCTCACCCAGGGGCTCCACCACTGTGTAAGGGCCTGACCATTTGTCCTGTAAAGCTCAAGGCCTTATGGGATTCATGATCAGGACTTGCTGACCAGGTGTAAAGTTGATGAGGGAAGCTTTCTGGTCGTACCAATGTTTCACCAGCGCTTGCCCTGCCTTCAATTTATCACTAGCCAAGCCCATCAGGAGTACCATCCGTTTTCTGAGCCCTAGCACATAATCAACTACGTTGGTAGTAACAGGGGGAGTGGGCATCTCCCATCCCTCTTTGACGATGGCTAACGGTCCCCGTACGGGATGACCGAACAGAAGTTCGAAGGGGCTGAAGCCAACACCCTCCTGTGGTACCTCTCGGTAGGCAAACAGTAAGCATGAAACAAGAAGATCCCATTTTCTTCTCTGAGGCTCCTCCAGAGCCCCAATCATGCTCTTTAACGTCCTGTTAAAACGCCCCCCCAGACCATTGGTCTGGGGGTGGTATGCAGAAGAGAACCTGTAGGTGACCCTACATTCTATCCACATAGCCTGCCTATACTTCGACATAAAGTTGCTGCCATCATCCGGCACAACTTCTTTAGGGAAGCCAACCCTAGTAAACATGCCGAGTAAAGATTCTGCAACTGGCTTGGCAGTTACAGTTGTAAATGGGACGGCCTCAGGATACCGGGTTGCATGGTCGACCAGCACCAGGATAAACCTATTGCCTGAGGATGTTTGCGGGTCAAGGGGACCAACGATGTCGATCCCTACCCTTTCAAATGGTACCCCCACAACTGGGAGCGGTACCAACGGAGCTTGGATTGTCGCGCCAACCTTACCAGACAACTGGCAGGTGGCACAACTCCTGCAGTGACTTTCTACTTGCTCCCCCATCTTGGGCCAGTAGAAGTGCATGGATAACCTTTGCTTGGTCTTCCTCATACCGAGGTGACCAGCAAGGGGAACTTCATGCGCCAACTGCAGGAGGAAGGGCCTAACAGCAAGGGGAACCACCACCCTCCTATGGTCTCCTTCTGTAGACTCTGTGGGCTCACTATACAGGAGTCCACCTTCCTGGTAAATCCTATGCATCCCAGGAGGTTCACCCTCAAGCTGGGAGCAGGCCTGTCTCCTTGGGCCTTCCAGAGATGGGCACTCACGTTGGCCTTTACTGAATTCGTCCCTATCAGGACCTCCTTCAACTAACAAGTCTTTTAGTTCACGATGATCGTTGGGGTCAAATACTTCAGGCATCGCCACCTCCTCGTCAGGCCCGGGCGATTGACCAACTTCCTCCACCGCAGTGGTAGGCGAGCTTGGGGGAATATTCTCTTTCCCTCGTCTTGACTTGTCGACTCCTTTCGCCTTGGGTTTCCCCTTCGGCTGGGGCGGCGTATTGGACTTGGCCAATGCTGCCCGTGCTTGAGACCGTGTGTAGGGTCTTTCGGCAGTGTCTCCTACGAGCCCTAAAGCTCTGAGATCATTACCCAACAAGACCTTTCCCGGGACGTTTCTCTGAATGCTCACAGGAATCCTGACTGCTGTACCATTTAAAGTAAGATTTACAGGTATTACTGGAAACATACGGAGGGGGCCGTCAGCCAATTTAGTGGGCATCAGAGTAGCTCTGGCAACTTCCTCTGAGTCTACCAAGGTAGAATCCACTACAGTGCGACTGCACCCACTATCCCTAAGAGCTGGAGTATCCACTCCATTGATCAGCACACTGTCTTTAAAGTAGTGCTTGGTATTATCCGGAATCCTAGCATAAGCCTCTGCGACTTTAGGCTCCCAGGAACCCAGGGACACTAAAACTTCCTCAGCCTCTATTCCACTGGGAAATGAGTCTGAGGAGAAGGATGCTCCTGTAATCTCTTCTTCCTCGTAGGAGGAGAAGGCCAGATTAGCGGAGTGGACCCCCAAAGGTCTAACCTTACAACGGGGATCCCCCTTCACGTGGTCAGTTGCTCCACAAGAAAAACAAGCCCCAGTGGGTCTGTTTACGTAGGGAGGCTTATTGTAACCAGAGTTCTGTTTCGGAGGCTGACCTCCACTACCCTGTGAGTTCTCTTGTGTCTTACCCTTGTTTTTCTTTTTGTGGCCCTTATGGGAAGAAGATTTAGCAGATTCCCCACCCTCCATATCTTTGGACTTTTTCCCTTCCTCCTGCTTACCAGGATGAGTTTTGTCCTTATGGGACACTCGATGTGACACCCATAAGTCTGCTGCAATGGCCAGCTTCTTAGGATCTATCTCCTTCGAATCGGCCAAATGCTGCTTAAGCTCCGGGGAAGAAGAAGCAAAAATGTGTTCCAGCATGACAAGATTTATCATGCCTTCGAAGGTAGAAACCTTATAACCTTCGACCCAGCCAGTTAAGTTTTTCAAGGATTCAGCGACATAAGATACCCAAGTACCACCTTCCTTTTTCTTATACTCTCAAAAACGCTTTAAATATTGGGCCGGAGTCTTCCCAAACTTTAAAATGAGAGTTTGCTTTAACATTGCGAAATCAGCTCGCTCAGCCTTCGACATTTCCATAATGGCACTACAGCCAGAATGGGGCAGTCTACTGAGCAACCACGCAATCTTATCAGCATTGTCAACTTCTTGAACTTCGCATGCATACTCAAACGCATTCAGCCAGTCCATAATGTCATTCCTTTCTTCATACACACTGAGCAGATCTTTCGGAAACCGTGGATGAGAGGAGGCCCCAGACCCATGTCCAGGACCCTTGGACCCATTTGCAACCTGAAGCTTGGCCAGTTCCAACTGGTGATCCCTGTCTTTCTGTTTTTCTGCCTGTTCGATTTTTAGTTTGGCTATGCTGAATTCAAGCTCCTGCTGCCTAAACCGCAGCTCTTGCTTCTTGAATTCAAGCATAGCATCCCCATCAACACTGGCAGAGGAAACAGACATCTCGTCCTCCCTGTCCTCGTGGTCGCGATGGATCAGTGCAGCGGCAGAACCGTCGGTTCTACCAGTGAGAGTAGCCCCACCACCTTCTGCACTGTCCTCAGAAGTTATAGCGTCAAGCTGCGCTGCTTGCCACGCCACGATTCTTTGGATCATTTCCAATTTCGTGCCTTGAGAGGAAACACCTCTCTCCGCACACATCTTCTTCAATGTTTTTGATTTGGAAGCATTTAAAGTTAACAAGGTATTTGTTTCCATACTGCTAGATAGGACTATGGCCTTTTAAAAGTTATACTACAACAATTCACAACGTGTACTGGTTGGAATAACCTGAAATGCCTTAGTTCGTGCGCAACACTGGATACCTTCAGTCGTATCCCACCGCTGTACACCAATTTGTTAAGACGGATTTCTGAACTCTGTCCTGGTGGCGCAGAAGTTCAGAAGGCCAACCTAATTACTTGGAACAGGGTAACCTCTGGACGAGCCAGACCAATCAAGGTAGTGTTAAGACGGATTTCTGAACTCTGTCCTGGTGGCGCAGAAGTTCAGAAGGCCAACCTAATTACTTGGAACAGGGTAACCTCTGGACAAGCCAGACCAATCAAGGTAGCGATCGCGGCGGTCAAGACTAGGTCTCAAGAGGGATGAGGGTGACTGAAAGCCCGCAGTGAGCACACAAAGCAAGAGCGCTTACAAACTACTCCAAACAGTTGTTTATATCAAAAATAGATACACATTTATTATAAGGCCTTGAAACTAATCACCACAGTAAAAGCAGCAATATACAACGATATTAAACCAACACATACACTATCCACCCAATATATATACAGAATACACAGTTTCACAGCATTAGCAGCACGAAATATGTTATCCACCTGCAGGGGAAGGAAAACAGGCAGTGCGAACCAATGCGTGTGATATGTCCGCCTTCTGAGGCCCCTAACTAGATGGTAGTCCAATCCCTACGAAGAGTGGAGCCTAGCGCTCAAAAGTACCTGCACACGCCGGTGCCAATGGGCAGAAGGTGAAGCTCTTCGGAGGACGTTGGACAGCTCTGTAGGGTGCCCTAATGAAGGAGAACACGGTCCGCGACTCTAGCGCAGCCTCCACTGTGAGGCAGAAGTAGGGCGCGAGTACGGACAAGGGGAGCTGTATTTACAGCGGGGAAAAGCAAGGGGCACTGCAGGAGGGCGACCGGATCCTAGCTAATCTACTCACCGGTCCCCGAAGCAAGCAGGCCCGAGCTTCTCCTCGATAGATGCAGCTTCTGGCAGGTTCTGAAGAGCAGGGAACGTCTCGTCGTCGTACAGAGTAAAAAGACGTCCCGATCGAAGAATCCTGCACAGTTTTGTCGCCACGGCAGGGCAACGGAACGGCCGGGTGTATTCAAGCCAAACGAGCACCGTTCACCTCTAGCTTAGGGTTGCTAAGCAAACGAAGCGTGTGAGCGTGCCCCGGACTCAGAATACCACCCAACCTGTCGGCGATTACAGAGCAGGACTCTTTAGTAAGCTGGTCAGTCAACTGGATGGCCCAGAGACACTTCCGAAGGCTTACGGCAGGAGTTGATGAAGGTGCCGGGAATAGCTGGTCCTGCTATTCCAATAGGTCGAAGCGCCAGTACAGGCCTTCTTGTTCGATCTTAGGTGGAAAGGGCTTCACCGGACGACAGCAATGAGGAGCAGAAGTTCTTCAGGGGGTCACCAGCGATTCCTCGGTCCAGCCTCGTGTTCGCAGGATACTTGGCTCCTGTATCCCTGGGTTCGTAAGAACTCAGGAGATCGACATGGTAGTGGTGTTTCCAGCTCCCTCTTATCCACGGTTCCCTTCGCGCCAAAACGGAGGGGAGCCAATGGGAGATCCGCTCATCAACACACATACCATACGTGGACCAATCACGGACCACAGTGGTCCCAGGCATTCACACCACCCTAGACTCTCTGGCACCCAGGATGTGTATTGGGACCAGACAGCCCAGCCCACATCCTGGGGGCACTCAAACGACATGTAGAAGCCCGCGAAAGCAACCGTGTTTCGCGGGAAACTACATGCCCAAATAAGGAAGGCCCCGGGTCGCCTGACCCGGGGGAAGGTAAAGGGAGCAAGACGGACAGGGGACGAGACAAAGGAGCCTCGTGGTCCGGCCATTTTGGGTAGCCGGGCCACCCTTTTGTGTTCGCTGCAAAAAGGTGCTCAGAACGGCAAAAGGAGCTCAAAATAAACCAAATGATCGCTGCCACCAGCCCAGTCCCTGAATGACTTGCACCGATCCAAAAACCATCCTACAAGAGTGTCTAGGGTCTGTAGAAGGCTAGAGACCCAAGAGAGCTGTAACTTAGCTTACAGTGCCCTCTTGTGTCGTGTTGCACTAAAATGGCGACACGATAAAAGAAACTACGGGAAACAGCGTTCCCCGGTACTGACTGTCTTAAGGGCATGTCAGTTTCCCCGTAAGAAAGGAGCGAAAGCCCAGAGGAGTACGGCAGAAGGCTGCACTTCTCTGGCAAAGTCAAGAAAACAGGTTGAAAACAATAGCAAAAAGTTTAGGGGTTGCCACATGGAAGGAAAGTTCCCTACAATAACGAAATCTTTCCTAACACTCGCCCCTCCCAGACTATGGACAGGGGGAACTAATCCACCCCTGGATGAGTCTCTTGTTCAGGTCGGTTAAACATTCTGGACAACCCATCAGCATTGCTATGTTGGACACCTGGCCTATGCTCAATAGTGAAGTCGAAGCCTTGTAGACTTATGGACCACCTAAGCAACTTTGGATTCTCCCCCTTCATGTTCATTAGCCACTTTAACGGCTTATGGTCAGTCTGCACAGTGAAGTGGGTCCCATAGAGGTAGGGCCTCAGCTTCCTTAGGGCCCACACAACAGAGAAACATTCTTTCTCTACCGTGGACCATCTGAGCTCTCTGTCCTTAAGCTGGCGACTAATAAAACCGATAGGGTGTTCCTTACCCTTCTCATCTACTTGTGATAGTACAGCTCCTATCCCAGTGTCAGAGGCATCCGTCTGCACGATAAAAGGTCTTTGATAATCAGGGGCCCTGAGCACAGGGGCCTGGCACAAGGAGTCTTTTAAGCCATTGAAGGCCTTCTCACACTCGTCGGTCCAAGTTACCTTCTTGGGTTTCTTCGGAGTTGTGAGGGCAGTCAGAGGAGCAGCTATGGTACCATAGTCTGCCACAAAATTGCGATAATAACCCGTGAGTCCTAAGAAGGCTCTCACTTGGGTTTGCGTAGTGGGGGTAGGCCAGTCTTGTACTGCTTGTACTTTACTGGGTAGAGGCTGTATCCTCCCTCCACCTACTTCATGTCCAAGGTAAACCACTGAGCCTTGTCCAATCTGGCATTTACTAGCCTTTATGGTCAAGTGGGCTTTCTGAAGAGCCTGGAGCACAATCCTGAGGTGTTTCACATGGTCTTCCCAGGTGGCACTGAAAACTGCTATATCGTCCAGATATGCAAGACAGAATTCGTCCAACCCATTCAACACATGATTCACAAGCCTCTGGAAAGTGGCAGGTGCATTCTTCAACCCGAACCGCATTACCCGGAATTGGTAAAGGCCGTCTGGAGTAGAAAATGCTGTCTTCTCCTTGGCATGTTCTGCTAAAGCTATTTGCCAATAGCCAGCAGTGAGGTCAAACGTGCTGAGGTACTTGGAGGCACCCAAAGTATCCACCAGCTCATCTGTTCGAGGCAAGGGGTGTGCATCTGTCTTGGTGACAGCATTCAGAGCCCTGTAATTAATGCAGAACCTCAATTCAGAAGTGCCTGCTTTTGGAACCAACACCACAGGACTGGACCAAGGACTACTAGAGGGTTCAATCACCCCAAGGTCTAACATCTTGTTGACCTCGGTCTTAATATAAGACCGTACTTTATCTGACATCCTGTATCCCCTACTTTTGGTAGGTACACTGTCTCCTGTGTCAATGTTATGTTTGCACCAAGGTGTCAAACCAGGGGACTGTGAAAACAGGGGGGAAAACTGCCTAAGCAAACTTTTCACCTCAGCCTGCTGATCAGAAGTCAGGTGAGGGGCCACTCGGACACCCTCAACGGAGCTATCTGAAGGACCGCTTTGGAACAGGTCGGGAAGAGGTTCTGACTCCTCTTCCTCAACGTCTGACCCCCATAGCAGTGCTGCGATTTCGCCGCTTGGGACGAAAGCCTTCAGCCTATTCACGTGAAACACTTTTGGAGCCTGTCCAGGCCTTCCAAGGTTCACTGAATAGCTAACCTCACCCAGGGGCTCCACCACGGGGTAAGGGCCTGACCATTTGTCCTGTAAAGCTCGAGGCCTTATGAGATTCATGATCAGGACTTGCGGACCAAGTGTAAAGTTGATGAGGGAAGCTTTCTGGTCGTACCAATGTTTCACCAGCGCTTGCCCTGCCTTCAATTTATCACTAGTCAAGCCCATCAGAAGTACCATCCGTTTTCTGAGCCCTAGCACATAATCAACTACATTGGTAGTAACAGGGGGAGTGGGCATCTCCCATCCCTCTTTGACGATGGCTAAGGGTCCCCGTACGGGATGACCGAACAGAAGTTCGAAGGGGCTGAAGCCAACACCCTCCTGTGGTACCTCTCGGTAGTCAAACAGTAAGCATGAAACAAGAAGATCCCATTCTCTTCTCTGAGGCTCCTCCAGAGCCCCAATCATGCTCGTTAACGTCTTGTTGAGACGCCCCCCCAGACCATTGGTCTGGGGGCGGTATGCAGAAGAGAACCTGTAGGTGTCTCCACATTCTTTCCACATAGCCTGTCTATACTTCGACATAAAGTTGCTGCCATGATCCGACACAACTTCTTTAGGGAAGCCAACCCTAGTAAACATGCCGAGTAAAGCTTCTGCAACTGGCTTGGCAGTTACAGTTGTAAATGGGACGGCCTCAGGATACCTGGTTGCATGGTCGACCAGCACCAGGATAAACCTATTGCCTGAGGATGTTTGCGGGTCAAGGGGACCAACCATGTCGATCCCTACCCTTTCAAATGGTACCCCCACAACTGGGAGCGGTACCAACGGAGCTTGGATTGTCGCGCCAACCTTACCAGACAACTGGCAGGCGGCACAACTCCTGCAGGGACTTTCTACTTGCTCCCCCATCTTGGGCCAGTAGAAGTGCATGGATAACCTTTGCGTGGTCCTCCTCATACCAAGGTGACCAGCAAGGTGAACGACATGCGCCAACTGCAGGAGGAAGGGCCTAACAGCAAGGGAAACCACCAACCTCCTATGGTCTCCTTCTGTAGACTCTGTGGGCTCACTATACAGGAGTCCACCTTCCTGGTAAATCCTTTGCAACCCAGGAGGTTCACCCTCAAGCTGGGAGCAGGCCTGTCTCCTTAGGCCTTCCAGAGATGGGCACTCACGTTGGCCTTTACTGAATTCGTCCCTATCAGGACCTCCTTCAACTAACAAGTCTTTTAGTTCAGGATGATCGTTGGGGTCGAATACTTCAGGCATCGCCACCTCCTCGTCAGGCTCGGGCGATTGACCAACTCCCTCCACCGCAGTGGTAGGCGAGCTCGGGGGAATATTCTCTTTCCCCCGTCGGGACTTGTTGACTCCTTTCGCCTTGGGTTTCCCCTTCGGCTGGGGCGGCGTATTGGACTTGGCCAATGCTGCCCGTGCTTGAGACCGTGTGTAGGGTCTTTCGGCAGTGTCTCCTACGAGCCCTAGAGCTCTGAGATCATTGCCCAACAAGACCTTTCCCGGGACGTTTCTCTGAATGCTCACTGGAATCCTAACTGCTGTACCATTTAAAGTTAGATTAACAGGGATCACGGGAAACATACGGAGGGGGCCGTCAGCCAACTTAGTGGGCATCAGAGGAGCTCTGGCAACTTCCTCTGAGTCTACCAAGGTAGAATCCACTACAGTTCGACTGCACCCACTATCCCTAAGAGCTGGAGTATCCACTCCATTGATCAGCACACTGTCTTTAAAGTAATGCTTGGTATTATCCGGAATCCTAGCATAAGCCTCTGCGACTTTAGGCTCCCAGGAACCCAGGGACACTAAAACTACCTCAGCCTCTATTCCGCTGGGAAATGAGTCTGAGGAGAAGGATGCTCCTGTAATCTCTTCTTCCTCGTAGGAGGAGAAGGCCAGATTAGCGGAGTGGACCCCCAAAGGTCTAACCTTACAACGGGGATCCCCCTTCACATGGTCAGTTGCTCCACAAGAAAAACAAGCCCCATTGGGTCTGTTTACGTAGGGAGGCTTATTGTAACCAGAGTTCTGTTTCGGAGGCGAACCTCCGCTACCCTGTGAGTTCTCGTATGGCTTACCCTTATTTTTCTTTTTGTGGCTCTTTTGGGAAGAAGATTTAGCAGATTCCCCACCCACCACATCCTTGTACTTTTTCCCTTCCTCCTGCTTATCAGGATGAGTTTTGTCCTTATGGGACACTCGATGTGACACCCATAAGTCTGCTGCAATGGCCAGCTTCTTAGGATCTATCTCCTTCGAATCGGCCAAATGCTGCTTAAGCTCCGGGGAAGAAGAAGCAAAAATGTGTTCCAGCATGACCAGATTGATCATGCCTTCGAAGGTAGAAACCTTATAACCTTCAACCCAGCCAGTTACGTTTTTCAGGGACTCAGCTACATACGACACCCAAGTACCACCTTCCTTTTTCTTATACTCTCTAAACCTTTTCAAATATTGGGTCGGAGTCTTCCCAAACTTTAAAATGAGAGTCTGCTTCAACATTGCAAAATCAGCGCGCTCAGCCTTCGACATTTCCATAATGGCACTGCAACCAGAATGGGGCAGTCTGCTGAGTAACCATGCAATCTTATCCGCATTATCAACCTCTTGAACCTCGCATGCATACTCAAACGCATTTAACCAGTCCATAATGTCATTTCGTTCCTCATACACACTGAGCAGATCTTTTGGAAACCGTGGATGAGAGGAAGCCCCAGAACCATGTCCAGGACCCTTGGACCCATTTGCGAACTGAAGCTTGGCCAGTTCCAACTGGTGATCCCTGTCTTTTTGTTTTTCTGCCTGGTCGATTTTCAGTTTGGCTATGCTGAATTCAAGCTCCTGCTGCCTAAACCGCAGCTCTTGCTTCTTGAATTCAAGCATAGCCTCCCCATCAACACTGGCAGAGGAAACGTTAGACATTACATCCTCCCTGTCCTCGTGGTCGTGATGGATCAGTGCAGCGGCAGAACCGTCGGTTCTGCCAGTGAGAACAGCCCCACCACCTTCTGCACTGTCCTCGGAAGTTATAGCGTCAAGCTGCGCTTCTTGCCACGCCACGATTCTCTGGATCATTTCCAATTTAGTGCCTTGAGAGGAAACCCCTCTCTCCGCACACATCTTCTTCAATGTTTCAGATTTCGAAGCATTTAAGGTTAATAAAGTATTCGTTTCCATACTGTTGATAGGACTATGGCCTTTTTAACGTTATATTCAATACTTTACTGCGTGTCCTGGTTGGAATAACCTGAAAACGCCTCAGCTCGTGCGCAACACTGGATACCTTCAGTCGTATCCCACCGCTGTACACCAATTTGTTAAGACGGATTTCTGAACTCTGTCCTGGTGGCGCAGAAGTTCAGAAGGCCAACCTAATTACTTGGAACAGGGTAACCTCTGGACAAGCCAGACCAATCAAGGTAGCGATCGCGGCGGTCAAGACTAGGTCTCAAGAGGGGTGAGGGTGACTGAAAGCCCGCAGTGAGCACACAAAGCAAGAGCGCTTACAAACTACTCCAAACAGTTGTTTATATCAAAAATAGATACACATTTATTAAAAGGCCTTGAAACTAATCACCACAGTAAAAGCAGCAATATACAACGATATTAAACCAACACATACACTATCCACCCAATATATATACAGAATACACAGTTTCACAGCATTAGCAGCACGAAATATGTTATCCACCTGCAGGGGAAGGAAAACAGGCAGTGCGAACCAATGCGTGTGATATGTCCGCCTTCTGAGGCCCCTAACTAGATGGTAGTCCAATCCCTACGAAGAGTGGAGCCTAGCGCTCAAAAGTACCTGCACACGCCGGTGCCAATGGGCAGAAGGTGAAGCTCTTCGGAGGACGTTGGACAGCTCTGTAGGGTGCCCTAATGAAGGAGAACACGGTCCGCGACTCTAGCGCAGCCTCCACTGTGAGGCAGAAGTAGGGCGCGAGTACGGACAAGGGGAGCTGTATTTACAGCGGGGAAAAGCAAGGGGCACTGCAGGAGGGCGACCGGATCCTAGCTAATCTACTCACCGGTCCCCGAAGCAAGCAGGCCCGAGCTTCTCCTCGATAGATGCAGCTTCTGGCAGGTTCTGAAGAGCAGGGAACGTCTCGTCGTCGTACAGAGTAAAAAGACGTCCCGATCGAAGAATCCTGCACAGTTTTGTCGCCACGGCAGGGCAACGGAACGGCCGGGTGTATTCAAGCCAAACGAGCACCGTTCACCTCTAGCTTAGGGTTGCTAAGCAAACGAAGCGTGTGAGCGTGCCCCGGACTCAGAATACCACCCAACCTGTCGGCGATTACAGAGCAGGACTCTTTAGTAAGCTGGTCAGTCAACTGGATGGCCCAGAGACACTTCCGAAGGCTTACGGCAGGAGTTGATGAAGGTGCCGGGAATAGCTGGTCCTGCTATTCCAATAGGTCGAAGCGCCAGTACAGGCCTTCTTGTTCGATCTTAGGTGGAAAGGGCTTCACCGGACGACAGCAATGAGGAGCAGAAGTTCTTCAGGGGGTCACTAGCGATTCCTCGGTCCAGCCTCGTGTTCGCAGGATACTTGGCTCCTGTATCCCTGGGTTCGTAAGAACTCAGGAGATCGACATGGTAGTGGTGTTTCCAGCTCCCTCTTATCCACGGTTCCCTTCGCGCCAAAACGGAGGGGAGCCAATGGGAGATCCGCTCATCAACACACATACCATACGTGGACCAATCACGGACCACAGTGGTCCCAGGCATTCACACCACCCTAGACTCTCTGGCACCCAGGATGTGTATTGGGACCAGACAGCCCAGCCCACATCCTGGGGGCACTCAAACGACATGTAGAAGCCCGCGAAAGCAACCGTGTTTCGCGGGAAACTACATGCCCAAATAAGGAAGGCCCCGGGTCGCCTGACCCGGGGGAAGGTAAAGGGAGCAAGACGGACAGGGGACGAGACAAAGGAGCCTCGTGGTCCGGCCATTTTGGGTAGCCGGGCCACCCTTTTGTGTTCGCGGCAAAAAGGTGCTCAGAACGGCAAAAGGAGCTCAAAATAAACCAAATGATCGCTGCCACCAGCCCAGTCCCTGAATGACTTGCACCGATCCAAAAACCATCCTACAAGAGTGTCTAGGGTCTGTAGAAGGCTAGAGACCCAAGTGAGCTGTAACTTAGCTTACAGTGCCCTCTTGTGTCGTGTTGCACTAAAATGGCGACACGATAAAAGAAACTACGGGAAACAGCGTTCCCCGGTACTGACTGTCTTAAGGGCATGTCAGTTTCCCCGTAAGAAAGGAGCGAAAGCCCAGAGGAGTACGGCAGAAGGCTGCACTTCTCTGGCAAAGTCAAGAAAACAGGTTGAAAACAATAGCAAAAAGTTTAGGGGTTGCCACATGGAAGGAAAGTTCCCTACAATAACGAAATCTTTCCTAACAGGTAGCGATTGCGGCGGTCAAGACTAGGTCTCAAGAGGGGTGAGGGTGACTGAAAGCCCGCAATGAGCACACAAAGCAAGAGCGCTTACAAACTACTCCAAACAGTTGTTATATCAAAAATATATACACATTTATTTTAAGGCCTTTAAAACAATGACCGTAGCGAGAAAATCACAATATCACAATATTAAGCCAACACATACCATATCAACACAATATATATACAAATACGACAGTCGCAAGCGTTATATGCACGAAATGTGTAGTCCACCTGAAAGGGAAGGAAAACAGGCAGTGCGATAATGCTTTAGACTCAGTTCGCCTTCAGAGGCACCTAACTAGATGGAAGTCCGAGCCCTGCGAAGAGTGGAGCCTTGTGCTCAAAGTACCTGCACACGCTGGTGCCAACGGGCAAAAGGAGAAGCTCTTCGGAGGAAGTCAGGCAGTTCGGGTTAGTGCACAACAGAAGAAGAACAGGTTCCGCGACTCAAGCGCAGCCTCCACAGTAAGCAGAAGCAGAGCGCGAGTACGGACAAAAGGGTGCTGTTTTTACACAGCGGGGAAAAGCAATGGGCTACTGCAGGAGGGCGACCAGATCCTAGCTAAACTACTCACCGGTCCCCGATGCAAGCAGACCCAGGCTTCTCCACGTAAGTTTCAGCAGCTGACAGGTTCAGAAGAGCCGGGAATGCCTCGTCGTCGTGTAGAGAAAAAAGACGTCCCAATCGAAGAAACCTGCACAGTTTTGTCACCACCGCAGGGCAACGGAGCAGCCGTGTGTATCCTAGCCAAATGTACACTCCTCACTTCAGACTTGGGAACGCCAAGTGTACTAAGCGTGTGAGAGTGACCAGGACTCGAAATACAACACAACCTGGCGGCGGTTACAGAGCAAGACTCCCTTGTAAGCTGGTCAGTCAACTGGATGGCCCAGAGACGCTTCCGAAGGCTTACTGGCAGGAGATGATGAAGTCGCCGAGAATAGCTGTTCCTGCTATTCCAAAGGTCGAAGCACCAGTACAGGCCTTCTGGTTCGATCAAAGGAGGAAAGGGTTTCACAGGACGACAGCAGTGCAAAGGAGTCCTTCAGCGGGTCACCAGCGATTCCTCGGTCCAGCCTCTTGGTTGCAGGAAACTTGGCTCCTGTATTCCTTCGTTCGTGAGAACTCAGTAGATCGACATGGTAGTGGTGTTTCCAGCCCCCTCTTATCCACGGTTCCCTTCGCGCCAAAACGGAGGGGAGCCAATGGGAGATCCGCTCATCAACACACATACCATACGTTGACCAATCACGGACCACGGTGATCCCAGGCATTCACACTACCCTAGACTCTCTGGCACCCAGGATGTGTATTGGGACCAGACATCCCAGCCCACACCCTGGAGGCACACAAAAGACATGTAGAAGCCCGCGAAAGCAACCACGTTTCGCGGGAAAGTACATGCCCAAATAAGGAAGGCCCCGGGTCGCTCGACCTGGGGAAGGTGAAGGGAGCAAGACGGTCAGTGGACAAGACAAAGGATCCTCGTGGTCTGGCCATTTTGGGAGCCAGGCCACCATTTTGGGTTCAGTGCGAAAAACGCGCTCAGAACGCCAAAAGGAGCTCAAAATACACAAATCGATCGCTGCCACCATTCCAGTCCCTGAATGACTTGCACCGATCAAAATACCATCCTAAACGAGTATCTAGGGCCTGTAGAATGCCAGAGACCCAAGAGAGCTGTAACTTAGCTTACAGTGCCCTCTTGTGTCATGTTGCACTAAAGCCGCAACATGATAAAAGAAACTACGGGAAACAGCGTTCCCCGGTACTGACTGTCTTAAGGGCATGTCAGTTTCCCCGTAAGAAAGGAGCGAAAGCCCAGAGGAGTGCGGCAGAAGGCTGCACTTCTCTGGCAAAGTAAGTCAAAAACAAGGTGAATAACAATAGCAAAAAGTTTAGGGGTTGCCACATGGAAGGAAAATTCCCTACAATTACGAAATCTTTCCTAACACTATAGGAAGGGTCTCAGGATTGGAATGGGAAGGAGTTGGATATCACATCTCGTGCTATAGGAAGGGTCTCAGGTTTGGTATAAGCATTGAGATATCACATCTCTGCTATCGGAAGGGTCTCAGGATTGGAATGGGAAGGAGTTAGATATCACATCTCATGCTATAGGGAGGGTCGCAGTATTGATATTAGAAGCATTGAGATATCACATCTCATGCTATCGGAAGGGTCTCAGGATTGGAATGGAAGGAGCTGGATATCACATCTCATGCTAAGACCTGATATACCCTTCCTATAAAATGAGATGGGAATATCCAACTCCTTCCCATTCCAATCCTGAGACCCTTCCGATAGCAGAGATGTGATATCTCAATGCTTATACCAAACCTGAGATCCTTCCTATAACATGAGGTGTGATATCCAACTCCTTCCCATTCCAATCCTGAGACACTTCCTATAGCATGAGATGTGATATCTCACTGCTTATACCAAACCTGATACCCTTCCTATAGCATGAGATGTGATATCCAACTCCTTCCCATTCCAATCCTGAGTCCCTTCCTATAGCATGAGATGTGATATCTCAATGCTTCTAATATCAAACTTGAGACCCTCCCTATAGCATGAGATGTGATATCCAAGTCCTTCACATTCCAATCCTGAGACACTTCCTATAGCATGAGATGTGATATCTCAATGCTTCTAATACCAAACCTGAGACTCTTCCTATAACATGAGATGGGATATCCAACTCCTTCCCATTCCAATCCTGAGACCCTTCCAAAAGCAGAGATGTGATATCTCAATGCTTATACCAAACCTGAGACCCTTCCTATGGCATGAGATGTCATATACATATCCTTCCCATTCCAATCCTGAGACCCTTCCTATAGCATGATATGTGATATCTCAATGCTTATACCAAACCTGAGACTCTTCCTATAGCATGAGATGCACTTCTCTGGCAAAGTCAAGAACAAGGTGAAAAACAACAGCAAAAAGTTTAGGGGTTGCCACATGGAAAGAAAATTACCTACAATTACGAAATCTTTCCTAACATATAGCATGAGATGTGATATCTCAATGCTTATACCAAACCTGAGACCCTTCCTATAGCATGAGATGTGATATCCAACTCCTTCCCATTCCAATCCTGAGACCGTTCCTGTAGCCTGAGATGTGATATCTCAATGCCTCTAATACCAAACCTGAGATCCTTCCTCTAACATGAAATGTGATATCCAACTCCTTCACTTTCCAAACCTGAGATCCTATCTATAGCATGAGATGTGATATCCAAGTCCTTCCCATTCCAATCCTTAGATCCTTCCTACAGCATGCAATATGATATCTCAATGATTCTAATAAAAAACCTGAGACCCGTCCTATAACATGAGATGGGATATCCAACTCCTTCCCATTCCAATCCTGAGACACTTCCGATAGCAGAGATGTGATATCTCAATGTTTATACCAAACCTGAGACCCTTCCTATAACATGAGATGTGATATCCAACTCCTTCCCGTTCCAAACCTGAGACCCTTCCTTTAGCATGAGATGTGATATCCAGCTCCTTCCCATTCCAATCCTGAGACACTTCCGATAGCATGAGATGTGATATCTCAATGCTTCTAATACCAAAACTGAGACCCTCCCTATAGCATATGTGATATCTAAGTCCTTCCCATTCCAATCCTGAGACCCTTCCTATAGCATGAGATGTGATATCTCAATGCTTCTACCAAACCTGAGACCCTTCCTTTAGCATGAGATGTGATATCCAACTCCTTCCCGTTCCAATCCTGAGACCCTTCCTATAGCATGAGATGTGATATCTCAATGCTTATACCAAAACCTGAGATCCTTCCTATAACATGAGATGTGATATCCAACTCCTTCCCATTCCAATCCTGAGACACTTCCTATAGCATGAGATGTGATATCTCACTGCTTATACCAAAC